>NC_143549.1:150965000-151187500 GCF_054136105.1 Typopeltis vanoorti
TCCTTGCTGTTCAATACCCAACAATATGTTTGAAATATCATAAATAAATAATCTAATTTGATTATGTTGTGTAAATAAAATAAAAACGAAATAACTTAAACTTTTGAAGTTTGAGTTATTTCCAAAGGTGAATTTTGGTATTGACCCTAACTAATTGTTATGAAAGTAAGTGGAGATTCAAGGGAATAAGAACAGTTCTGTAGAAGCTACTTTTAATTTTGTGTAATCAAATTATTCTTATATCTAAAACTAGTAATTATTGTTACGTCTTTCTAATTTTATTTTCTAACTCAGTTATATCTGTAGGTTTTGTACTGTGAAACTATAAATTCTATTTTTCAACTTTACTGGCTCTCGATCTATGGGATTAAGCAAAATCAAAACCAGTATATGATATCAGTCGAGAAGATGAAGAAGATGATAATGATTTGATGATGACTGATGAACTATAATATCTGGGAGGGCCAACACATATATAACAGCCGAAGGCTATTATATATGTTTTATATATGTTTTCAGATAATGAATTGATGGATAGAGAATATAAATATTCACAATGATTGTTTACACTTACGCGAGAGAGAGAGAGAGAGAGAGAGAGAGAGAGAGAGAGAGAAATTAATTATCTTTCATGATAAGATGTATTCTGGATTCCCTTTGTATAACAGAAATCACTATGATATCGATAATAACAGTTATTCTGACTCTAAGCATTCCTGTAATTATTATTATGATAATACACAAATGAAACTGAGAGAGAGAGAGAGAGAGAGAGAGAGAGGATTCAGTTATCATGAATTTACCAGAGTTCACATGTGAAGACACTATGTTATATTAAGCTATAATTACTCAGAAACTCGTAGCTTTGAACCGAGGCATGTATGATAATGCATTCTCTCACCACTTTCCATAATGGATGCAAACAGATCGACTTCCTGACTTTGGTAGCAAATGACAGAGTGGCAAACTTTATAAACGTACTCACCGTAGCTTAGTCTCGACTACACTTTGATGCTCTTTAATAGAAATTTTGTTGCGCAAACATTTCACAGCAGACCTCAAACATCAATCAATCATTTTGTATCGATACATCAACCAAGTATTTTATAGCAGAATCAAACTATGACTCAAGGAAGTAGATTCAGATAAACTCTACTCTCCTTTTAGTATTTTTTAAAATAATTTTTTAATATTAGGAAGAGGAGGAGGCGAGCGATAAGAGAAGATTGTAATTTTGCTGATACTTAACTGCCCAGTAGTTGGTGCACTAGTGATCACTTGGTAGAATCAATAGTATTAACTGGAATTATTGGAATGAAAAATAACATTTGAAGTAAACAGTTCACTGCAAATTCCAATACGGTGTCTTTGAACAACAGTTAATAACTTTCCATTTTTTAACAAATCAAGGCTCGAACAGCCGTATGTGTATAAAGTAATATGATCTGTGTAGAATAGTGGACATGTTCTGATATGTTTCCATATTTTGCGGAGTTGACAAAGTGATACAACTTTTGCTTTAACTGATATTTTAAGTTGATTCAAAATTTGAAACTGAGAAATTTTAGAAGGTTATTTAGATAACTTTGGAAATAATCTTTAAAGATTTATATATTGGAATTGATAAATTTGGAAATAAATAATTTATGTTTCTGGTAGTGAGTTTCCATACTATCTTGGTATGTGACGAACGAATATTAATGTCCCCTGAATCTTTATCTACCTAAATCTCATTCGCATGTCTGAATTGAACATATTCTCTATAACAGTTAATGGATGTTTTGTCCTGTCAGTTACATTTACATCTTCTCAGAAATATTTCTTTAAACATACATTTTTCAGTGATATTTTTCAGTTGGTTCTCTTTTATAAAATGGTGATCATCATATTCGTAAGAACCAGAGTATTATAGTTTTGTCTTGCCGCTTTTAGCTTTTACAGCATACCAGTCGTATCATACTAAAACAAACTGAAGGTGTCCTTCAGTTTACAAGTTCTTTACTAAATACATTACCCAATTTAATTCTGATATTTATATTTCTGTATAACTAGAATATATCTCATTCGTACATGGAAATATATAGTCTACATTTGACTATTTTAATGATAATTTTATGTCTGATGTTACGACTAAATTATTGTTGTTTTTTGCGTGTTCTCCTAGAATTAGGAAAATTAAAAAGTGAAGGAGAGGCACATTGACTTATTTCGTTGGAAGTACGTAGGTATAATTTTTTCTTGATTCCAAATCATACTCTTCTTATTGTATTTTGTACTTTTTACTTCTCTTCAAATGTTATATATGAAAATCACTATGTGTAAAATCAATGATTTATACATTTCAAATGTTAACAAAAATTAACACTTGGATTGTGTGACTTATTGATGTCGATTTATCTCCAAATTCCAAAACTCTTTCTATTGTGGGCTTCCCAACATTGTGTGTCTTGCGGCACTATTCATCTACGCTTCATCTCTGTACTCCATCCACTTATGCCAACTGTTAGTTTTACGTTAATTTTTCATAAGTCCGTTCAGAAGAAAAATAATTTATTTTTGAAGAACTGATCTTCAACTCTACTGACTTCGTACGAACTGTACTGTTTAGACCGTTATCCCCATGCAATACTTTATCTATAGTGAAATAATCTCCTTCTTTAACTTACTTAACTATTGTAATTCAGAGATTCCAATGGAAAAAAATGTTAACCTTTATATATGTGGGTTGGTTTCGTTAAAAAAAGGGGGGCAAAGCAGGAATTTGGATTAAATAAATCTTGACATTTTGATTCTCATTGGAAAGTTCATGAAATCAAGAAATCAAAGAAAATTCTTGTTGCTATTGCCACATTTCGCAATTAAAGCTATTTATGAGCATGCAGTTTTTCTGGAAGCATTTTTCATTAATTCCATTTATATTTTTCAAATTATTTAGTGCGTGTATAGATTCCTATTTTTTTAATTAGAATAATACTTGTAGAATGTTTTCTTTAAAGTACCAAAAGTACTTTCTGCACTAAAAGCAAATATTTGGAAGCTGCTACTGATAAGTTCAAACAGGCTTTTGATAATTAAAAGGGATGTTTAGAAATAGTTACCTTCAGGCATTCTACCTTAAATTTCTTTCATCATAAACTCAAGATATCGATGATGTGTATTTATCTATAAGAAGTTATTTTTCTTGAGTATAAATGTGCTATTTTTTTAAAAAAATTCTTACGCATAATAAACTTTGAAACATTCTTGAAATAAAATCCTTTCATTCGCGAAGTAGTTTTATAGGATTCGATTTCTTCTTTCCTTTTTGCGTATGCGGTCTGCTAAACAAATTACGCCCTACCGAGAATCAAAAAACGATATCATAAAAATCAATACCAATCTGGACTTGCATGCTACGCATCAAATTAGCAGCCATGATACCTTACTGAAATGTCTCTCACACTTCTAGACAGTATACAGGAAATCTTCTCAGAATTTTCCTCTTCTATCGAACTTGCCCTCAAAATATCAACACAAGACAGGTCTTCCGCTGCCTCAATAAAAGGCTGAAGTTGTTGCTATTTATTTAATACGATTTTCTTATAACATATTATACTTTCCGTTGCTGCAAACATAGTTTTCATTCTTTATTTTAATCTAATGTTTAACCAGTGCAACTTGTGGGTTTATATAAAATAAATTATTGAAAGTTTTCTTCATGTATCTTACATAATGATAAATACTCTTGAGTTTTTTTAATGCTTCATCATATCACTACATAATATAGCAGTTTATAAATAACACATCCATCATAAATGACCAGAAACATATAAAATCATCTGGAGATATTCTTAAACTAATAATATTAAGAGTAATGGGACACTTATTACTGTTAATATCATTCACAATGATTATTATTCTTATTAATCATATTTAGATTCTTCACATTATTAACTTTACTTACATTTCTAGTAAATTTATTTTCGATTATTTCATACATTGTATAATTTTTTGTAGTTTTCGTAGATTTAAATGTATTCTAATAATACAAAATGAAATTATTGTAATTTATTTATAATATTATTCACGTACATCTATGACATTCCTACTTGTGTTGTCAGAGATTTACGTATCATAGGTGGATTCCAATGCAACGTAGTATTGAAATGCACATCGAATCTAAGGTAAAAAAAAAAAATCAAACTTTCTTTCTTTCTTCTAATTTAATAATAGAGTTAATGTTAGACTTTTTTTTATTTAGCGTGGATTCCAGTGCTGCATTGCGAAATTTCGTGTTTTCTGCATTTTGTTTCTATTTTATTCAATCCTGCACGATCTGAGTTCACCATTTTAATCTTTTCAAATTATTATCTAATAATGTATCAATTGAAAAAAATGCTCCTTATTATTACAAATGAAATCGTATGTATTGCAGTTTAACTCGAATTGAATTCAGACCTTATTGCCTTACGGAATTAGCTAAAGGCTGGGTTGTTTTCAACTACTGCCGAAGAATCTATGCTTATGAGGCCAATATATTATGTGAGAAGAAAACCTCCCGATAAGAGACTGGATGACTCGCCTTTATTATTATTATTATTATTGTTGTTATTATTATTATTATTATTATTGTTATTATTATTATTATTATTATTATTATTATTATTATTATTATTATTATTATTATTATTATTATTATTATTATTATTATTATTATTATTATTATTATTATTATTGTATGAAGCTGTATATAATAATCTTAAACTTGCATTTAACAAAATATATAACAAAGCATTAACAAAAATAAAAATTCGCCCCAAACGAAACAAAATCCATGGATAACAGACAACATACTAACAGACATACAAAGAAAAGATGCCCTATGGAAACAACTTAAGAAGTTGCCAAACAATATCGCTATAAAAGCTGAATACAAAAGAAAAAGGAATCTCCTAACAACCCAGATTAGAACTGCAAAAAGAAACTATTACAGCAACAAATTAACAACAGCGCAGAATGATATAAAGGAAACCTGGCACCTGATTAATGAAATGCTGGACAATATACACAGAACCACTGCCTCAGAAACAATAAAACACAGCTTTGCCTGCGACCCCAAATCCCTCAAACAGTTGGCAAACAACTTTAATCATCACTTCGTGAACTCTGTCCAAAAGCTACAAGAAACAACCTTTCCTCACACAAACGAACATTCCCCACTAGGTCCACGAGCAACCCAGTCGATGTGGTTCCCCACAGTAACAAAAGAAGAACTATCACTGGCAATTCAACAAATTAATCCTAACAAAGGACCGGGGATAGACGGAATCAGACCAAAAGACATCAAGAAACACTCAACCGACCTACTTCCAGTTATACAAAAACTGTTAAATAAAATCTTCGGGACACATACCTGAAACACTAAAGACTGCATTAATCACACCCCTACACAAACATGGAAAAAGAAATATTATAAGTAATTACAGAACCATCGCCACGTTGTCTGTAATCAACCAAATCATGGAGCGCATTGTAACATCAGAAACTCTCCACATACGTTGAAAAATTTCAAATCATACCCAAAACACAATATGGCTTTCAAAAAAATAAAGGAACAGCAACACTCCTGGAAGATTTCACAGATCTAATAAACGCTGCATTGGATAAAAACAGAATAACATTAGTGGTCTTCATTGAACTAACAAAAGCATTTGACACACTAACACATAAAACCTTGTTAACGAAACTTACCCATATCGGAATTGGAGGTCGTCTACTCAAGTGGTTTAAAGCATACACGAAAAACAGAAAGCACATCACACGTAGAGGATCAGCACGCAGCAAAGAGGTACATGTAACCTGTGAAGTACCGCAAGGAGCTGTCCTATCTCCCATTCTATTTAACATATACATACACGACATAATCCAACTCCCCCTAAAAAGTAAAATCTTCCAGTATGCAGACGACACGGCCATAGTATCCATTCACAACAATGCAAATATCGCTTACAAAAATATGCAACACGACATCAATCAAATCACTAACTGGTTAACCGAAAACTGCATATATATAAACCCTGGAAAAACAAAGCTAATGATATTCAAAAACCCCCAAATGCTGCCCATAGAAACTAAATATCTCACTATCAAACATTCATCCTCCTATACACAAAGTGCAGAACCTAAAATCACAACCATCACACAGGTGAAAACAACACGCTATCTTGGACTTCACTTCGATGCTGATCAAAGTTGGAATAGCCATACAAACTACCTACATACCAAGCTTAGTATAATAGCAAGCAAACTATACAGAATAAAAGACATTGCCCCAACCCACATAAAAATACTAATCTATAAAGCATTATGTGAAAACATTTTAAGATATGCAATCACATCATATGCATTCTGCGCAGACTACAGACTTAACAGGCTACAATGGTTGCAAGATAAAATGATAAAACTGATATTCTGGGAACAACCCACTCTTATGCAGGAAGCACGGCAAAACACAAAATATTTAAGGTGAAACACGCCACTACACAGTCATGTTAAAACACTACTACAGCCCAACATATAGAGTAACCAGAACAACATATCAAATAACAAGACCACAGTCAACAAACTACATAACATATAAGTACAACAATCACTACAGCAAAGCCACCCGAAACTTCTACGTACCTGACATGATAAACAAACTGCCGTTCGACAACAGAAACCTAGGAACATACAGAGAGCTGAAACAGGCACTATATAAATATTATAGCAAGAATGAAAATTAGAGCAATTCCTGTCTCTCTCTCCTCCACCACACATGCACACACACACACAAACCTATGATCACCCCCCCCCTCTCAAAAACTATCACTACAAGAACACAAAGAAACAAACACACCACGTCTAAATCCAACCCTATTTGCACAAAAATAAAAAAAATAAAAAAAAGAGTTAAACTGTAATAGCAGTCGAAGTCTTTCAAGCACGTACCAACAAACAGTAAAATCAACACCTGGCTTGTGACCAGTATAGGAACACAACCATGAAACCACCACCCTCTGTCATCTATTATCTTCCTCAGATAAGCTCTGCTAAGCTTCGAGGAAGAAAATTACTAACTTGCAAGAATCTGTTATACACACTTGTAATGCGTTATAAATATTATATATATATATATAATTACTACAGCAACTATGTATGCAATATGTATATTCTAAAATCCAAAATTCTGTATAATCCTTATAGTAATTACGGTAAATATTATTATTGTATATAACTTATACTGAGACATAATAAATTTAAAAAAAAAATTATTACGATTATACTCAAGATAACTATTGTATATATGTATGTGTAAATATTTTAGCAGTGAACAAAAATATTATTTATTTAAAAAAAAAAATATTATAATTTAAAAATATTAATAACTTGCCAGTATTTGTTATTCACAATTGTAATGTATTATAAATATTATGTATATATATATATACGTGTATATAAAACTATTGTTGAATCAATGTATGTAATTTATCTGAAACAATAAAATGTTTAAAAAAAAAATTATTATTATTTTTACAGGTGGTTTGCAAACTACCTCCAAAATAGAAAGCATATCACACGTATCGGGTCAAACCGAAGCAGAGAGCTACCAGTAACCTGTGGAGTGCCACAGGGAGCTGTACTCTCCCCAACTCTATTCAACATTTACACGCACGATATTAATCAGTTACCACTCAAAGGTAAGATATTCCAATACGCAGACGATACAGCAATAATATCCATCCACAATAACGCAAGCATAGTCCAAACAAATATGCAACATGATATAAATCTGATCATAGACTGGCTCACGAAAAACTCCATACACCTAAACTCAGAAAAGACAAAATTAATGATATTCAGAAATCCACTGACTCGACCAGTTGACAACAAATATATAACCATCCAACATCCACTTTCCAACATAAAAAACACACAGAACAGCAAAAGCACTACAATCACTCAGGTTGAAACGATACGATACCTTGGAATTTACTTCGATGCAGATATGAACTGGAATAGCCACATAAACCATCGACACAACAAACTCCGAACAATAAGTGGCAAACACTACAGGTTAAAAGACAGTTCCCAACGCTTAAAAACACTAATATACAAAGATTATGCCAAAATATACTAAGATACGCTATAACAACGTATGCTTTCTGTGCACCCTACAAATTAAATAGATTAATGTCGCTACAGTACAAAATGACAAAACTGATCTTTTGGGAACAAAGAGAAAATAACGACCTTATATACATTGCAATGGCAGAACAGAAAATACTGACAGCAAAACATTTATGTCACTATGCAACCTTGCTAAAACATTATTTCGATGCCAACTACAGGACAATTAGAAATACAAACCGTATAACAAGACCTCAGACTACTAATTATATCACATATAAATACAATAATCACTACGGAAAGGCCACGCGAAACTTCTACATCCCAGACATGATAAACAAATTACCTTTTGAATACAGTAACCTTACAAACTACAATAGCCTGAAAAGAGCTCTAATGACATACTACGAACAAGAAACACGCATCCAAAATACCATACAAACCTAATGAAACACAATATATTCGCTCAGGCTTCCAGTTCAGCGATGCATCAATACATTCCAAGTCATTGTGTGTGTGTGTGTGTGTGTGTGTGTGTGTGTGTGTGTGTGTGTGTGTGTGTGTGTGTGTGTGTGTGTGTGTGTGTGTGCGTGCGTGCGTGCGTGCGTGCGTGTGTGTGTGTGTGTGTGTGTGTGTGTGTGTGTGTGTGTGTGTGTGTGTGTGTGTGTGTGTGTGTGGTTGCGTCCTTGCGCGTGTGCGTGTGGGTGCGAGCGCGCGAATTTCTCAATCAAAGATTTCGTAGCTTCCCAACACAGCAAAAAAAAAAAAAACAATACATAATAACCAACTGGTGTCATCCTCAGATAAGCTTACATATAAGCTTCGAGGATGAAAGCAAAAAAATTAGTTCTCATCCAAGATGTATCATATGTAACCAAATGTACATTCATGTACGCATCACATGAAAACCAATGTATGTAATCTATGTATTATAGGTAAACCAATGTACGTAATGTAAATATCACATGTAAACAAATGTAAGTAATGTATCATATGTCAACAAATGTATGTAATGTATATAATAATTGTAACAAATGTATGTAATGTATATAATAACTGTAACAAATGTATGCAATCTAAAAAAAAATTCTTTTATAAGTAAATCATGAGTTTACACCGTATGTTTGTGAAAATAAGGAAACATAATATTTAGATTGCATATGTGTAAATACTGTTGTATAATCACACCTTTTCAAACTTGAAAAAAAAAATAGTAAACCACAACATGTAATATTATACAACTTATGTAACTCTGAACAATATAATTGTAAATTATTATTATGATTGTTATATATATAAAAAAAATTTTATCATCATTACTATTTAAATCTCATTATATGTAGCACAAATTGCTGAACCTTGTAAAATAATATACTGAATAGAAGATCATTGTACATATGTAAATATTTGAAAACACAATAAAAAAAATAATAATAAAAAGAAAATATTATTATTATTATTATTATTATTATTATTATTATTATTGGATTATTGCATTTTGTTGGAGAACTATTTCAAAAACATACCGCACAAATTACAGAAAAATTCAAACAATATGAGGAATTTATTAAATTTAATAATGACTCGGTTGAAAATGTATTACAGACCGTTAGAGAAATTAAAAACTGCGTTAAAGAGCTAACGAAAAGACAGCATAATTTAATTAAAGAAACAACGGAACTACGACAAAAACTAAATTCTTTAAAGCAATAGTACGAACTCATAAACGAACAGCAGTACAAAAATGATCTCCTCATAGATGGCCTCCCAGAAATTGCTGCGGAATATCTAAGAGACACTGTAATACAACTAAGCCAAAAAAACTGGCTCTTCCATTGAATCAAAAAACATCCAGTCAGTGCATCGGTTACCACAAAAAAGGAAAAGAGAAAATAATTCCCGTCCTTCTCCCGTCTTAGTGCGACTCAACAACAGCCCAACAAAAACTACACTTATAAAAGCTAGCAGGATTAAAAAACCAATATCCAAGGATCTGAAAGGAGACCACGACAACACCCCAATATACTTGTCCGAATACCTAACGCCATATTATCAGAAACTATTCTACCAAGCAAGGAAAGTAAAAATAGGAAAAAATTACCTGTTTATATGGATAAGAGACAGCAGAATATTCCTTAGAAAGACACAAGATGCAAAACCAATCGAAATAAAATCCGTAGAAGACCTCAACAGGCTGCCACATTGAAAGGAATATTGGCAACTCGTAAAGAAGGAACAGCACACCAACCAACGTGAATGCAGACCATCAAGCAGACGTAATCACCCCGGAAAATGATAATTGCCACATTCTGAAATCAATAACAGAATGGAAACAAGTGATAATCCCCCAAAAAAGGACAATCTATTCTCCACATCAACATCCGAAGCATTCAAAAATACTGGCTGACCCTGCAAGCTTATCTGAAGGAAGATATAGACGACATACACATTTTAATACTGACTGAAGTATATACGACACACAAAGAGGCATCCATCTACCAAATGCGCCACACTTCCAACAACACAAACACTGCAGACAAACAACACTAGCCGGTGGTATAATAATATTTACCAAACATAAACTAGAAGCAACAGAAATAAACTATAAACAGAATACGCAGAAAACATATGCATCGAAATTAAACAAGAAAACTCCTTGATATTAAACGCAATATACAGACCACCCAACTTAAGCACCACAAAATTCCTAGAAGAACTAAACAGATGGCTTTCAGCCACGGCAGTAGGCGCCTCAGAATACTTGATAATAATCGGAGGCATTAATATAAACATTAGG
This sequence comes from Typopeltis vanoorti, assembly GCF_054136105.1. Lineage (NCBI taxonomy): Eukaryota > Metazoa > Arthropoda > Arachnida > Uropygi > Thelyphonidae > Typopeltis > Typopeltis vanoorti. The sequence continues at coordinate 150,975,946 of NC_143549.1, forward strand.
AACATAAATAACAACACAGAACAATACCTAGACCTATTATCGGCATATAACATAACCCCATCCATACAGTCGTATACACGAGAAGAGATAGTCGGAAACACAACAACCTCATCCTGCATTGATCATATAAATATAAGGGCCCCTCCAAACAGCCACACAGCAGCCGTCATAAACATGCAAACTGGCGGACCATTATTTTACAGCATTACAGTTACACACTAAACCAGAACCCATAAAACTCACTGAGACTACTAAACAGTATTATAGCATTATAAACGAAACAATAGTAAACGATGAAATCAGAAAAACAGACTGGATGTAGATAGCATCTTTAGACTCTGCTGAAGCTGTATAAAATAATCTTAAACTTGCATTTAACAAAATATATAACAAAGCATTAACAAAAATAAAAATACGGCCCCAAATGAAAGATAACAGATAACATATTAATAGACATACAAAGAACAAATGTCCTATGGAAACAACTTAAGAAGTCGCCGAACAATATCGCTTTAAAAGCTGAATACAAAAGAAAACGGAATCTCCTAACACACAGATTAGACCGGTAAAAAGAAATTATTACAGCAACAAATTAACAACAGCTCAGAGTGACATAAACGAAACCTGGCACCTGATTAATGAAATGCTGGAGAATATACACAGAACCACTGCCTCAGAAACAATAAAACACAGCTTTGCCTGCGATCCCAAATCCCTCAAACAGTTGGCAAACAACTTTAATCAGCACTTCGTGAACTCTGTCCAAAAACTACAAGAAACAACCTTTCCTCACACAAACGAACATTCTCCACTAGGTTCACGAGAACCCAGTCGATGTGGTTCCCCACAGTAACAAAAGAACTATCACTGGCAATTCAACAAATTAACCCTAACAAAGGACCGGGGATAGACGGAATCAGACCAAAAGACATCAAGAAACACTGAACCAACCTACTTCCAGTTATACAAAAACTGTTAAATAAAATCTTCGGGACACATACCTGAAACACTAAAGACTGCATTAATCACACCCCTACACAAACATGGAAAAAGAAATATTATAAGTAATTACAGAACCATCGCCACGTTGTCTGTAATCAACCAAATCATGGAGCGCATTGTAACATCAGAAACTCTCCACATACGTTGAAAAATTTCAAATCATACCCAAAACACAATATGGCTTTCAAAAAAATAAAGTAACAGCAACACTCCTGGAAGATTTCACAGATCTAATAAACGCTGCATTGGATAAAAACAGAATAACATTAGTGGTCTTCATTGACCTAACAAAAGCATTTGACACACTAACACATAAAACCTTGTTAACGAAACTAACGCATATCGGAATTGTAGGTCGTCTACTACAGTGGTTTAAAGCATACATGAAAAACAGAAAGCACACCACATGTATAGGATCAGCGTACAGCAAAGAGATACATGTAACCTATGGAGTACCGCAAGGAGCTGTCCTGTCTCCCATGCTATTTAACATATACACACACGACATAAGCCACCTTTCCCTCAAAAGTAAAATCTTCCAGTTCGCAGACGACACGGCCGGCCATAGTATCCATTCACAACAACAAATATCGCTTACACAGATATGCAACACGACATCAATCAAATCACTAACTGGTTAACCGAAAACTGCATATATATATAAGCCCTGGAAAAACAAAGCTAATGATATTCAAAACCCCCAAACCCTGTCCAAAGAAACTAAATATCTCACTATCCGATATTCATCCTCCTATACACAAAGCGCAGAACCTAAAGCCAGAACCATCACACAGGTGAAAACAAGACACTATCTCGGACTTCACTTCGATGCTGATCAAAGTTGGAATAGCCATACAAACTATGTACATACCAATCTTAGGATAATAGCAAGCAAACTATACAGATTAAAAGACATTGCCACAACCCACATAAAAATACTAATCTATAAAGCATTATGTGAAAACATTTTAAGATATGCAATCACATCATACGCATTCTGTGCAGACTACAGACTTAACAGGTTATAATTGTTACAAGATAAAATGGTAAAACTGATATTCTGGGAACAACCCACAATTGTGCGGGCAGCATGGACAGAACACAAAATATTTAAGGTGAAACACTTATGCCACTACACAGTCATGTTAAAACACTATTACAGCCCAACCTATAGAGTAACCAGAACAACATATCACATAAGATATGTCAACAAACTGCATAACATATAAGTACAAAAATCACAACGGCAAAGCCACCCGAAACCTCTACATACCTGACATGATAAACAAACTGCCGTTCAACGACAGAAACCTAGGAACATACAGAGAGCTGAAACAGGCGCTATATAAATATTATAGCGAGAATGAAAATTAGAGCAATTTCTGTTTTCTCTCCCCCCCCCCACACACACCACTACAAGAACACAAAGAAACAAACACACACCATGTCTAAATCCAATCCAATTCCAATATTTGCAAAAAAAAAAAAAAAAAGTTAAACTGTAATAGGAGTTGAAGTCTTCCAAGCACATACCAACAAGCAGTAAAATCAACACCTGGCTTGCGACCAGTATTTCATAAACATGAAACCACCGCCATCTATCGTCTATTATCTTCCTCAGATAAGCTCTGATTAGCTTCGAGGAAGAAATCAGCAATGCCTCCCAAAGAAAGAATATAATACATTATACAGAAAAAAAGATATTATTTAAAAATATTATTAACTTGCAAGTATCTGTTATTCACAATTGTAATGTGTTATAAATATTATATATATACGTGTATAATTATTACTGTATCTATGTATGTAATTTATCTGAGACATAGTAAAAAATTATTATAATTATTATTATTATTATTAATATTATGTAACACTTCCAGAGAGTCCAAAGGTTCATCGAAGGAGGGCCTCTACTTTACTCTACAACTCTCCCTCTCCACCACTCCCCGACAAATAAGTCAAGTTTGCGCCTGCAAGTGTTGCAAATCTAGCTGACCCTGCACGTAGTGCAAGACTAAGGCAACTCATGGTAAAAGCAGAATAAGCTCTGATCACTAATCATAATATTTACCCTTAATACAAAACGCATCTCCTGGAGGAGATGTATGCTGCTTTTTATTAAAGGCAAGGGGCCGCTACCCAGACCGGTTTCGACCTTTATTGAGGTCTCATCAGTGGGAGCCAGGAGAGAAATACCAAGATTTTAGTAATACAGAGCTCCAGGAGATGCGCTTTGCATTAAGGGTAAATATTAAGATTAGTGATCAGAGCTTATTCTACTTTTACCATGAGTTGCCTTGGTCTTGCATTACCTGCAGGGTCAGCTAGACTTGCAACACTTGCAGGCGCAAACTTGACTTATTTGTTTGCTTACTTGGGAAATGGAGTAAAACCAGGTTTAAAATAGCTTGGTATCTTTAACACACACACACACACACACATATATATATATATATCCCACACTAGAAATATTTTATCGCATATCTCTTTATTAATTATGTGAAAAACCGGCAATGAACGTAGTGATATGTTCTTCCATTTCATTTCATGATACGAATTCTATTATGTTTAAGTTAGCATCAATAATTTGCTTGTTTTCACAATAGTGCCATAAATAAAGAAAAATGTGTTTCCATAGAAGCACAGAAAAGTAAGAGCTACTCAACCATGCAGAATTGATTGTTATATTGGTGTTTTTTCCCCAAATGTTTTGGTTTCCGTAGATCCTCTCTTATTCGTTTCGTGCCACTGGATGTCATCAACTACAAATTAAATCCTCGTGGCATTTCTTTGCAATTTGTGCTATTTAAGGAATTTCAGTCGACCGATATTCAGTTCTATTTTTTTAGAGTCTTTTCAAAGCGGAGGTGTTTGAAAGTAACGCCCACATGTCTTGATGGTGAGTTGATCCGCCTCTTGTAGTCTGTTCGTGATATCGAATTTCCAAACTTTCAAGTGATCGTTCAGCCTTTTTTTTTCTTCAGTGAATTGGGCACACTCGTTATCTTTCCGACGAAGGAAATCTTCGAGAGAGTGACATCAGCTGTAATTATACTCGAATTCTCCCGCGTCACCATCTCTCAATCGGTATGAGAACGTTGGTTGAGATGAAATGATACTCTTTTTAAAATATCATCCCACACTGAGACCTTTAGATTGCTACAATATATTTCACAAGATATCCATCATTGTTTACTAGTACAGGATAAAAACAGATAAAAAACAATATTCCATTCTAACAAAAATTATAACTGAAAATAAAATGGAGTTAATTAAGTCTGTGGAAGAAAGATATGATAAGTTCGCTTTCAGTCACTGATTAAAGGTACCTTTTCCAAGCCAAACGCATTTACTATTAATTATGAAATTATTAAATTAAATTAAATTAAATAAGCATAACAATTATTACCAAAATAAAGAGCCAAAAGCGCTGTTAGCCTAGTGGCTGTGCTCTTCGCAACCATATGCCTGGGGAAGGAGTGTCCTAGGTTCGATTCCCGTCGGTGACGTGAGGAGCTGAAGGATCTTCCTCAGCGTAGCCAAGTTAGCCGGTCTTAGCCGTGGATAGTAGGATTTTTTCCCCAGTTTACCCTGGAGTTTTTCATCCCGCAAGCAGGCAAACCGGCCTTGAGAACTCAACATTATGGGTATAGGATACACTGGGGCGTAGGGATGACCACCTTATCCTCTGAACGGTTTGTGGTCTGATGATTAATAAGCCCTCGACACCGCAAAGTAAAAGAGGGTAAAAGGAAGATGAGATGAAATGAGAGACAAAAGGCTTCAGTTTGGCGATGCAAAATTATATAAGTAAAGTGGATAATAGATCCACTTTACTTATATGAGTACCTTGGTTAGGTATAATAAAAAATGTGGTAATTGTGTATAATGGATTGCGCTCCCACAAATGGTCCTTGCACGCAATAATAATAATAATAATAATAATAATAATAATAATAATAATAATGAATAGCAATAACAACATTTCGTAGAAACACTTTCATATTTTATGTTCTTTCTATCTTTTCGATTACATGTGGTCATTTCTTAGTCACTTCAGTCAAAAAAGTCTCCAATAAACGAACTAAATAGTCATTTGTCTAGATGATGAAACTTAAGTACCACTTAACTTTCACAAACATCTGTGTCTCAGTGGGATTTGAATCTAAGCCATTGATAGTACAACACGTTTTACACATTCCGAAACTGTCAGATCTGGGCTGAAAATACTGCACAAGCCACAATGGGAGAAAACAGGTGGGGAATTTAAATACCGAGGTACAAAATGAGCGTCATGTCCATTACCAAACGATCAGGAGATGGTCATGAATGCTCCATTATGACATACGTTTTCTCTGTGCCTTGCAGGCAAGTCTCTTGCAATTAAGAGCGATGTGGGAAATATGTATCGTGACAGTTCAGCGAATTGTGTTACATGCTGGACGTGGTGGAGGACAAACTTAATTTCCTAAATTACTTCCCTTAGCGAAGGAAACAGACTACATCTAATTATTAAGATATGCGAAAGGCGAACGCAACTCATGTGTCACACAAGCCGCTTAGAATTCGCGGAGCGATTATAAATTGTACTTGTTAAATAACATCGGGAGACTTTCAAAATGCATAAAAAATGTAAATCAGACTAAAGCGTGAAGAAAACTTTTTTGTTTAATTTATAATTGCAGAAAATTATTATGACTTAAAGAATGTTATTGCCATTTTATACCTCCTGTAGAATTTGTAATTCATTTCCGAATTATCCGATGCGTGCCATCATTTTGGTGAGGCTCTTCCCTGAGGAAATCAACAACTTTTCCTGGTCGCATATGACATTCACTTTTCATCACCTTTGAAATGAATGTCACCTTCAAAATAGAAACATCTCTCCCATTAAATGCGAGAGGAAATTCTATTTACCGCGGCTATCCGTAAAATTTAATTAGTGGTTAACTGGTAGCGTAGGGATTTGTTCTGTGCTAGAAATCGAAAATGAAATTTATTAACTGTTTGAGAAAAGCCGAAATGTCTCTTATTTTTATTTGTTATTTTTATAGGACTTATAACGTTTTGATATATTTTGTTAGATAGGATGACAATAAATATAAAATAGTCAACGATGCTCTGTTCTTCTTCACTGTTAATTTCATGCCAACGCTTTGATGTCTTCAGGCAGCAATTGGTTATACAAATACTGCTATATTCTACTTAGAATATAGCAGTAGTTGCTATATAGAATTATGCAAAGTATGATTAAGATTAGTATGAATGAGATTGGAAACCGGAAACGGATGTGGAGGCTCATTTATAAGTTGCTGGAGACAGTTATCAAGCGGTAATTGGATTTGAAGGCTTGACTGATGATGGCAGGATTCCCCAAGCTGCAGATATCAGAAGAGGGGAAAATCTTTCTGATCTAGATATAATACAAGTATATACAGTAAAACAAGAAAAAGAATTAATCGAAATCAATATATAGATTATCATCGTGAATTATAATTGATTATTAATAGACGATATTAAAGAACGGACAAGGGACTAAAGTAGATATCTGGAGATATAATGGATACTTTGCTCACTGTTTTTTTTTTTTGGGGGGGGGGGTAGGCGGATAGGCCAAAACAAATGCTTCTTTTTGATTTGGCTCTATGCAAACGTATAGCGAATAGCAACCTATTAAGTTCGTCATATTGTTTCCGCAAGAGATAACTCCATAATGAACAGAATTTTATGAAATAGTATTTCAAACTTCTAGGAAAAACTTCCGCCTTATTTTAATGTTGGCTAAAATCAGAGACAGTAATAACTACGTGAACACCAAGACGCTTTTTTTTTTTTGTGTGTGTCGGTCAAGCGAGCATCTTCACTGAGCAAACGTCGCTAGCAGTAGGGCAACCCTTCGTGGTTTTAATCTTTCTCTTGGGATATTAATCGCGCTAAGAGAACAAAATCTCGTACGTATCTTCTTGCCCTTAGTTTATTAAATAACATATCTTAATATTGGAATTCGCTTACAGTGTTATGTTCAAATGCGCATTTGGTAACTTGTTTATTCTTCTGATGTTGAAGAATTACCAGCCTTGTTTCTTACGATAACACTAATTCTGTAAGGAAATTTCTTGCGTTCTTGGTAGTTTTGTCTTATACAGGGTGTTCGGGATAAATTTGACATATTTATAATTAATTATATTTTTCCGTAAGTTACATGTATTAACACACACTTCTCTTCATTTAAAAGTTTGGACCCTTCTTCATTCATATACAAGATGTCAGAAAGGATGGATAGCTGGAACCCACCTGAATCATGGAAGAGAATAACTTGTATCATGATGATTCGTGCCCGCCATCAAAATAAGGATATTACGACTGCTGCCTAATGCTCCCTGAATACAGTAAAAACAATCAGGCATGAACTAGAGACTTGCAATGGTGACTACGAGGATGTAGCAAGAAGAAAGATCCCTAGCAGACGATCTGATTGCGTTCGTACAGCAGAATTCCTCGCAAATCTGCAGGAACAGGTGTTGAAGAACCCTGGCATTGGAATTCGGGCTTTGTTCGTGGAGTTGCTAACTGTAGTCAAGCCCTGGATAACAAGGGTAGCCAATGGTAGGCCGTATGTATGGCAGCAGGATTCGACCCCTTGCCACACCTCTGGGAAAAGTCAAAAATCGTTGTCTGAAAATTTCTACGACTTCACCAGCCCAAATGTTTGGCCTCCAAACTCCCCAGACCTTAACCCCATGGATTATTTTGTATGGGGCGCAGTTGAAAAAGACACCAATCGCACTTCCAGTAATACAAAAGCCCAGTTAATGGATAAAATTAAAACAGTTTTTGCGGCCCTTCCCAGGGAGACTGTAGCATCAGCTTGTTCGAGGTTCCGAAGCAGAATTGAAGCTGTGATCGATGCTAATGGTGGTTATTTTGAGTAAATCTTGTTGATAGTATTGTAATTAACTCTGCCTGTAATGTTTTTTTGTCAATTCATTAAATTTAATAGATACAAAGAAGATTTTCTTTTTCCTTACGAAACTGTCAAATTTATCCCGAACACCCTGTATATAGGCCGACTTTCGCTCATTGCTTTTCTTTTTTAGGTAATACGTTATACGCTGTAAACATTGAAAATGTGCATACGGCTTATGGTCACCATTAAATACTAGTGTTACGTTGTTATGTTACTGCTTCCCACACACTCGTAGGAAGCGGGTAGCTTAATACATTATTCTCGTGCAATTATTCGGCGTAGATAGAGCAGAGAACAAAACTAAACAGGGTACGTACTAACATGTCTGTGAATAATACATTTTGAATGTAATTAGCTGTAATGTTCTAATTAGAATAGAAGAATCGCACGAATAAATTAATAGTTAGGGAACTAGTTTCTGTTCTTTAGAGAAAATATATCCAGTTCAAGACATTCCTTTTCAAACGTTCATTACAACAAAGGTCATTTTGACCTCTGCTGAACATAAAGGAGAATAAGCTATTGCATGTTTATATTTTGGTGCTAAACAGAAAATTGGTTTCTTCAATTTGGGGATTTGAATCTTCAGTAAGTAAACTTCTTATGGTTGGAAGATTGTCGATTCGAAATAGCATATGCTCCAGCAAAATGGAAGACGAAGTTCGCAGTAGCTGAAGGGCGACTCCTTTATAGTCAGAAAGATGTTATCTTTAGCTAAAGTATCATTCTTGAAGTATCGCTTCAATGTTATTTATTAAGTGGAGATTCACTCGTATACGAACATTGATATGTATATACGAATATTTATTGAATGTATATTTCTATTGATTGAGGAATTAATATATCACTTTAATTACCTCGATCAATGACACAGCATTAATGCGATGACGGTCAGTCCTTTTGCTGTGTGCTATGCGTGATTATTTAAGATGTAACCAAATAGAATAATGTTTTATGTGAGTAATTTCATGAAATGAAGATTCACATTCTGATACATAATGTTAACATCATGAAATGAAGATTCACGTTCTGATATATAATGTAAACATCATGAAACAGAAATATAAATGTGATAACGTGATAGGACGAAATTTTTCATTTTGGATCAGTTAGTTTCCACTCACTTGTAACTAGTAAACCTGCTTTTCACAAATTAATGTGCACTTCAATAAAAGGAACAATAATTTTTTACTTTAAATAAACTGCATTAAGTCATGCTGAAAATCTTCTGTCGTATTTAACAATCATTCAAAATAGTTGTTCAAAATTCAAAATATGATAATTCACAAGAGAGCTGAGAGAATCACATCACACTCACTGTCCAAGTATTATAAGCATTCCTGTGCAAACTGAAGGATCTGATCTATTTCGTTATCACATTTATATCATCCTTATCTCAATGTTCTGTTTAATGATGTTAACATTATGTATCAGAATGCGAATCTTCATTTTCATGATGTTAACATTATGTATCAGAATGTTCAGAATGTGAATCTTCATTTCATGAAATTACTCACATAAAGCATTATTCTATATGGTTAGATCTTAAATAATTCCTCAATTATTTAAGGAATCACTTTGCAACGGGTAATAACTCTTACTAGCATTAAAAATGCAACGGGTAAGAGAAATCTCACCTTTTTCACTACCATTACATGTACGATCTCTTTGATTTCAAAATAAATAAGTTAAATATTCGAAATGTCGGTGAAAAGAAAACATCATCATCATCATCATACGTATCAAGGATTTAGGCCTAGTATGGCCTGTTCCGGCCTTAGAAGTCATCGTTGAATCGTTTAAGAGGACGTCCTGGTTTTCTTTTTCCTAATGGCTTGTATTTTAAGGCTTGTTTTGGTAATCTTTCTGTTTTCATTCTTTGAACGTGTTCCATCCATCTATGTTTATATTTTTTAATTTTTTCAATTACTGGTTCTTGGTTTAATTCTTTCATAATATCTTCGTTTCTTTTGTGATCAAATAGGGTATACTTTGCAGTTTTTCTCATAAACTTCATTTCTGCTGTTGTTAATCTTTGTTTGTCTTTTTGTTTTATTGTCCAGATTTCGCTTCCATACATTAAGACCGGTAGGGTTAATGTATTGTATACTTTTAGCCTGGTTTGTTTTTGAACTAGGTTTGGTTTAAATATAGAGTTAATTACTCCTGTTATTTTTAAATATTTTGCAATTTTTATGTTTATATCTTTTTCATTTTCATAAGTGATTATACATCCTAGGTAGTTAAATGAGTTCACCTGTTCTAAGATCTTGTTATCTAATACTATTTTAGTTCTTGCTGGATCTTGTCCTTTAAAGGCCATAGTTTTTGATTTTTCCGTTGATTTCCGTGAAAATAAAACGCTCTTGCAATATGATAATGATATATCATTATCATATTGCAATATGATAATGATATGTTATTATCTAGAAGGTATTTACACTAAAATCATTCTAAAGTTCTTTATAAATCACACTTGTTGTAGAGTAGATGATATCTCTTATTTGAATATTTAAACTCAAACTATCTCATGAAGTAGTATCGCAACATACAGGGTTGCGCCAACCCCGGGTGCGGTGCAAGGGGTGCACCGCACCCGGTCGACAACATTGATAGGACGACATTTTATGTAGCTAATATCTAATTTTGATTACACAATGTAGGCAAATACCTTTGGCGTGCGCCTGGCAACATACAACTCTCTGTATGCAAAAATTTCACAGCTTCACCGAAGACTAACCCACTGGGGTGAACAGCTACTCATTTCATCTAATTCACAAACCTTTCTGTAAAACATTCGTTCCAAAAATTTTTAAGTTGGTTCAATATTTTCCGTATTTCATTTCGGACTATTTCTAGAAGGGACAGAAAAATATTAGGGATTAAAATAATTACAGCTTAAATTAGCTTTTTTCATTATTCAAGCTAAATATTTGAATTCTGGCTTTCACTTCAACAACAAGTTAAACTTTGAATATATATAAACACTACCTCAGAGATTTAGTTGAAAGAAACACTGGTGGTTGCTGTTTGGCTGGAAATATTTGTGTTCGAGTATCATCAAGGACACCAAGAAAATTTATATGTGTTTTTATCGAATTAATCATTTTTAGATGATGGTAGCAGAATTTTTATTCTCTTCAAGGTTGTGCTTTAATTTTCTTTTTCGGTGAAACAAACAGATTTGTAGGAGAACATGCAATTTTCAGACAGGATATTCTCGCTTAAGTACTTTTAGCTTACAATAAAAAAACTAAAACCAAATTTAGGCCAATGAACTTCGTATTGACGCACATAATGTTAATGAAAAATAGTTATTGCTGTCGTTATCCAAATCGACTGCAAGACCTGCTCATATTTGCATTATTAGGAGAATCATTTTTAATATTTTATGCTAAAGTGTTAGTACATTGTTGGCTAGGTTAAAGTAGATTCCAGTTTAAAGTAGAGGAAAAAGGGGAAATACTTCCAGACGCAGCTGCAAGATCATAAATGAAGTTATTTTCTAGTAACTTGGAAGTGGATTCTACGAGCAGGATGATAGATGGCTATATAGGTGCAGACGAAGTCTAATCTCTTTCTCTCTCTCTCTCTCTCTCTCTCTCTCTCTCTCTATCTCTCTCTCTCCTGACTGATCTAGGTTCGTTATTATATGCTATTACTCTTCCTGAGATGCATACAATTTTCTATTTCCCTTTGATCATCTTCGCACATCGTTAGGTTAGACTGACACAGAAGAATCGATAAGCACTGGAGAAATAAACAACTATCGGATACATATTAAGGAAGACACGCCTTGTCGTTGAAATGCTTCATCATTAAACCCTTGAGCTAATTGCAGGAGAGAGAGAGAGAGAGAGAGAGAGAGAGAGAGAGAGAGAGAGAGAGAGAGAGAGAGAGAGAGAGAGAGAGAGAGAGAGAGAGAGAGAAGTACTGCGCATCTTCGAGAAACGCGTTCGATAAAGAGATTAAAAGAGTTCGATATGTTTCTACTTGTGCTCGATGAAGTTATCCGAACCTAGAGAAAGTAATTAGGGGAGCAATGCCAATTAGAAATTGTGGTGGCTGACAAAGATAATAGGGGTGGGACAACAGAGCACATGGATTCCTTCAGTTATGTAGATGAAGCAGACAAGGTGAAGTGTAATTTAATTAATTCTTACACTCTACAACGTATCTTGTTTTACTCTCAATTTGCATATCTTTATCACTATACAAAACATATACAAAAAGGAAATGGTAAAAAAGGGGGAAAATAATAAATATACGAGGATACTCCATTTTACCATAAGGGGAAATAAGAGGGAATTGTTGTTCGTTAACGAACTTATGTGATAATATAATGAATGTTACGGACCTTGTCACGAAATATCGCTTTGATGCCTCTTATTTTTATTAAAGAGTAAAAATAAGGACGAATCTGATCTGAAAGTCACCGAACCCGATTTAACAACATTATGTCTTATATTTAATCAGACTAAATCAAAGACACATCACTTTCCTTAAATCAGGTTTGGGGAGTGATTTACATTGATACGTCCTTGCTACGTTCTTTGAAAGTAAATAAAATTTGTAAGTAAAATAAAAATGAGGTCGATACGGACCGCGATGGCTTTTTAATCTCTTGAACTATATATTGTAGATTTTCAAACTGAAAACACCTATTCAAATTCATCATAATGTGTTTTTAATTAATTGCTTCTGAATACCCTTGGAGGGTAATGGATGGCAATGCTGTAGCCAATGAAGTTCTAACTAAGGCTTGGCTATTGCTGTTACTCTCCTGCCATGATCATAGCTTTAATAGCTCAGTAACACCTTATCCCTACACTGTCCTCTACAGATAACGAGGAAGATGAAAAGCATTCTTGCTTCGTCCCTTTAAGCCAGTCCTTATAAGGATAAGGACTTAGAATGTAGGTGACAAAGAGGTCGAAAGCACATTTCACACTCAACGCAGAAAGTAGATTGTTTAGATGTATTTATTTTCATAAAGATAAATACACCTAAACAATCAGATTTATAAAGATAAATCATCTAAACAGATTTATGATTCCAAAACGTGCTTATTTCATCTAATAATTATGTATAACATAACATTTGACATTCCTTTAAAAATCTAGTTAAAATTAAATTAGAAATTTAGTGTTACATATTGATAGATATTGCAATTTATAAACATCTTTATTTTTCGCATCCTTTAGATACATTATTAAAGTGTAAAATCCGAATTCTTATTACCGATCCTTACAATTTCTTTTCAGTACTTCATATATCAGTGTTCTTTATGAATGAAAGTATTAATACTTCTATCCTTATTAAATGAAGATTTCCTTAGCATTCCAAGAGAACGTTCTTCATTCACTGATTTGGGTTCTTTCACGAACGCACGATCAGACCGCAAAATTATGGAGATTTTGATATCGAATCCTTTTCATTATGAAGCCAAACTTTTTATGACAAGTTGTATGAAGTAGAAATTTGTTTAGTTTAGAAGGGAAATCTTTCATCTGTCGTGTTCTTTGTAATAGATACGACTTTACTCTTTTCACTTTGGATAATTAGGACCAAAAGGGGTTTTACATGAGTATTATAGGAAGAAGCCTTTTAAAGAAGTCTATTTTATCCAAGTTTAATGCTATTTCAAAATGAATATATACTCGTATATTTATTTTTTACTTTATTTGCTTTCTATATACTCGCATAAATCTTTTTTCTATATATATATATGAAAAATGTTTATTTTCCTTTTCCACATATGCACTATACATGTTAAGTGATGGATGATTTCTTAATCTAGTGTGATGCCAAAGATATTCGTGTGCCTTGAATATGTTTCGTCGCTAGAAGAGGATTTTTAGATTATCTATCCCGTGTTAATTCCATGTTACATACTAACTGTTTGCTCAGATTTGATCTCCTGATTCGAAAATGATAAAAAAGCAACTGAAAGAGTACAAAGAAGATTTATAAAGACGACATCGGGATTATCGGAAGTATTATTATCACGATAGACTGAACATATGTGAACTGCAGACAATCATAAACAGGAAAAAGAGGAATAACGTGATAGAGGGTCTATAAACTTCCGAAAGTGTGGTATATGTTATTATTTTTATTATTTTTTATTCATGGGGAGTGAAAATGGGGACATCCATAGAATTTAATATTGTGGGTGGTTAAGGAAAGGACAAGAGCTAGATTTCTCTCTCACAGAGCAATGAGTGAGTGGAATGGTTTGCTTGTTGAAGTGGTAAGTGAATCTAGTGTGAATAAATTTAAGAGAAAGTGCGATAGCTGGTATGAGTGATGTATGGCTTCCTTCGATGAGTTCTTGGCTTTCAGGAAGTCTCTGATTAATAATAATAATAATAATAATTTTAATACTTTATTTTTAACACTTCCATACATATAATAATTACATTATACAATTATAAAAATTATAAAATTTAAAAATTCTAAAAATTACATACATATAATAATAATAATAGTATTTTTTTAAATTCAATGATTTTTATTATTAAAATTATGATTGCATATTATGCATTTACAAAACAATGTTGTTCCAATTTTTTTTTTTAACAGGAATTTCATATAAAGTTTCAGTTTTTTGCATAATGCGTTAATAACAGTTACTATAGATGGTAATTTATAGCTTGCAATTGAATAAGATTTCGTTTTTAACAGCATTTATAGTATAACAATAAGTTATATATATTAACAATAACTTATATGAAATTTTTGCTTTTGATGTATTTAACACGTTCATTGCCAATCACGCGATATCGCGTTATGCGAGCCCTCACCGGAAGACCGATCACGCGTTATCGCGTGGACATCGCTAACTAAATAAAAAAGAAAAAATATTTGGCTACCACGAAATTCCAATTTTCAGCTTGGCAATGAACGATATCGCGCGATCACGCGATGCGAGTTCTCACCAAATGGCCGATCACGCGTTATCGCGTGGACATCGTTAACTAAATAAAAAAAAAGAAAAAATTTGGCTACCACACGAAATTCCAATTTTCAGCTTGGCAATGAAAGTGTTAAGCGCTCTAACTACAGCACATCAATATAATAAATTTTTTTTTTGTTGATCTCGGTTGAGATGTATTGTCTCAGCTTGCATCCTCGAAACTTTTTAATGAGCTTATCTGAGAATGACACCGGTTATTTATTTATTTTTTATTTGATTGCTGTGTTGGAGGTAGGCTTATGTTTGAGAGGTCAAATGAATGATCTGAAAGGTCTGATCAAAGTGAAATTGCCGATATATTCTGGTGTTATTGCATATGTCTTGATGGTTCACATTCATTTTTGTTGTGGTCTTTTTTTTAACTAATTAGAAACATTTTTTTTCACTGTGGCAGTCTTTCTATGTCTTCTGAGCTTTTAGTTTGTATCGGCTTTTAAGTTTGTACTTCCTCAAGAATATCGTGGCATCTCTGATCCACAAAAATTGCTAATTTTTTTCTGTTTTTGCTTTTCTTGCTTGGTACAACAGATTGGTACAACATTGTTGATTGGTGTTAAATATTCGGATAGGAAGATTGGTGTATTGTCTTGCAATGCGTTCAAGTTCTTGGCAACTGGTTTTTTTCTGTCTACTGGCTTTTATGAGATTGTCTCTTGTGGACTTGCTTGTAAGACGAACAATGGCTGGTGAAGGTCGTGGCAAGCCTTGATTTTTGCTCTTCCTAGGAATCCGATTTACGGTTTGAATGTCGTTAAGCTGTAGGGGGATATCAATTGCATGGCCTAATTTTAAAACTACGTCTTTAAAATTTTCTGTAGAAAAGGTTTCTGTAGATCAGGAAGATCGTTCTTGACAAGATCTTCTTTATGTTGTTATGATTTAAACATTCGTATTGTAGTTTTAGAGAATCAAGTTCTTGATGGAGTTCGGATGTCTCTTTCATCAAATTGCGTTGCCTGTCAGTTAGTGCGTTAATGCTGATTTTAATGTCTTTTACCGTTTGCAACCCGTCTATCAGTGCTAAATTATTATATTTAACCAAATCTTCATATTCGCTAGATTTTGCTTGTTATTTGTTCGTTCTGTTTGTCAAAGAGTTCTTGCACAAGATCTACTAAGCTGGTTTTTATAGTATTTAGACCGTTTTCTATTAGGATATTTAAGGAGTTCAAATTATAGGACTCAAGTGTATATTTTTGTCTGTTCAGATCGTCGTCTGATTTTGCCTCCAGTATAATCGGCTGCGTCCTTAGGTGTTCTTCCTGCAGAGCAGGCACTTCCATTCCTTGCGTGTTGCATTGGATTTACGTTGTAGGGTTGTTTCTGAAAAGCCGGCACATGTAAAATCCTACTGCGTTTCATACAGGTTATATGGTTTCCGTCGGACGATAACTCCTTCAGGCATTTGATGCATTTCATGACTCACATTTCTTCCCTTGAGCAACTGTAGTGTGATTGTAAAGATGGCGACGTCCTTTGTTCTTCGCTCGTTGTTGACCGCGGTCTTCTCTGTTCACTTCTCAGCACTTCAAAATTTGATTTCTTCTTAACCGATTTCGGTGCATTTTATTTCACTGTCTTCGGCGTGATAAGTAGAGTTACTTGTGAACACTTTCAAATTAAAAACAGGAGTTGGAGCCATTTTAAAACTATAGAAATAGCAAAGAAAGAGCAGCAATATTGCTGTACGCCCGTTCGTATGAATACACAGTATGCACTTACAACAACAACAACAACAACAACAACAATTAATAATAATAATTAAGTTGGATTCTAAAATTCCTTGAAAATGGCTGATGCTATTTTAAACGAAAAATGCAACTCTCTCATGGACAATTACCACCCTCTGTGACAGATGTTACTGAATTAACATCCATCATTCCGCCATACCTTCAAATCTATAAAAACATTAGCTGCAGTTGGTCAGCACTTGTACATCTAGCTACAAATCTGCTGAACCAATTTTTCTCTTGTTCTTCTACCTCTAATCCATCTATTTCTAAGTTTCAGTAGTAATAATCTTCCTCGACTAGCATAATTTTAGGAACATAACAAAAGAAAGTTTTTTTTTAAATAACATCACTGGCTTTGACTATTCTTAACGTATGGTGCAAAACAATATAGACGATGTTCCGCAACTTTTTATCTGGAGGAGTGATTTAAAAACTCTTCTGTTTTCTTGAGGAATCTGCATATAAGCTATTTTTTAAATATCTATTCTACCACCCCTTTCTAAATCCCATTTCTTAGGAATTCTTGTATAGGCTGTACCACTATCTTATTTGTTAGAGCCAACTTCTCCAACATTTATCTACTAAGGGTGTATCAATGCACTCAGAACTTACAATCATTTATGTATTAGATCAGCTATAAACTTTAAGGAAGAAATCATGTATGTTATGTTATTTAGTAGGAGGGCCAAAGGTTCTTAACCTGTTATATCTTGTTGCTGGTTTATACTTAAAAAAGAGTAGCAAAGAACAAGGTGTTGGTTTGCTATATCAATAAATTGTTTCCTCAGCGTGCATTTTGTTCCGCGAAAAAAAAAAAAAAAACTTTTGAAGACTCGAACAAAGCATGTTACTGAGTGGAATAAATAACATAGACAGCCGCCTTTGCTACGAATCAGAAACGTTTTTGTTGTATAAAGCAGGATTCCTATATTAAAAAGTCACAGGAGAAGCAACAGGGTAATTAACTGCATCTGGCTGTATCTTGTTGCTATTTTAAAATTAAACCGTACGATCGGGATGCGCGAACTGTTTTGCAAGAAAAAATACACAAACTCATACAGAGAGAGAAGGAGAGAGAGAGAGAGAGAGAGAGAGAGAGAGAGAGAGAGAGAGAAGAAAAATTGGTTTTTCATCTATGGCTGGAGTACCACATAGATTCCAAATGCTTCAAACTCAGCTACAGATACAGTACCTATCTAAATAAATATAAGTGAAACGAAATATCTTTAAAATTGCAGGTTTCAGAGCATGAAGTTTCTAGGCACTTAAGATAACAAATGACATCAATGACTAAAAGCTTATCATAAACAAACGAACTGTTATTGGTAGCTATATACAAAATAAGACAGCAATATCTCTTCCGGTTAGGACTTACTCTACGCACGTTTATAATATCTTAATTGAAAACAGAAGGTTACATGGTTACATAAGATACACTTATAGGTTTCCAAACAGGATGTTGGATTATATATCATGTAGTTCCAACCCACGAAAGTTTGACTACTACATGAACGTATAGTGTATGTAGTTCTATGGGTGAGCTGTGTGCTTATTAATCTGGAACCCTGTCTAGAGTAATATAAAGCATAGAAGTTTTCAAGCCACTTCAGTCCGCCAGTAAGAAGGATAGTGATCTCACACCCAGCGATAAAATTCATCTTCTGTCTAAAGATATTCCTAAGCATTCGTTCCTGTGGTGGGATTCGAATCAACAGGAAGAGTGGATGTGAGATCCACTCTACCAACTAGGTTTGCTTGGATCTTGGATGAAGTATTTTTGAGTTCTCATTGTCTACCAAAGATCTCGACACTGATTGAGTCCTCCTTAACTATATCTGTGATCTAGAAAGAAAAAAAGAAAAATATGTTATATGGAGAAATCCAGGTTTCCCAGAAATAACCCAGCTTTGGTCGAAATGACATAAAAGACTCTTATGTCCTTCCCGGAATTTTAACCTAAATATTTGCTAGTAAGAGGCATGTGTTTTCCAGCTGAGTCGAAAATAGGCATATGAACAGGATTCCTTTCAGAAGAAAGACTAATTCATATGTATTTGATAACTTAACTATATCTGTGATCTAGAAAGAAAAAAAGAAAAATATGTTATATGGAGAAATCCAGGTTTCCCAGAAATAACCCAGCTTTGGTCGAAATGACATAAAAGACTCTTATGTCCTTCCCGGAATTTTAATCTAAATATTTGCTAGTAAGAGGCATGTGTTTTCCAGCTGAGTCGAAAATAGGCATATGAACAGGATTCCTTTCAGAAGAAAGACTAATTCATATGTATTTGATAACAAAGAAACCAGTAATGCAGGAGAAACAAGACCCTTGTTGCATTCGGTTCTTTTTTAATGTCAGAAGTTAACAGCTCTAATATTAAATACTATATAAATTAAGCGGATGTTAAATCTAACACCATTTCAAATCCGAATACAGAAACTATAAAAGTTTCGTGCGAAAATTGACCAGAGAGCTTGCGGGAATACACCTCCGCCATACTACGAGTTGCCTTAGCCGAACCTAATAGAAAAAGCAGGAACGCTAAAAGCGCCCATATATTGTCTTCTATTGGTCCATTTTGATAGGTTTCACTAGTCTTTCGCAAGACTAGTGAATGAGTAGTGAAACCTATCAAAGTGAAATCTTGTGAAAGACTGGGGGGTGGGGAACCTATCAAAATGGACCAAAAGAAGACAACATATGGGCGCTTTTAGCATTCCTGCTTTTCCTATTAGGTTCGGCTAGGGCAACTCGTAGTATGGCGGCGGTGTATTCCAGCAAGCTCTCTGGTCAATTTTCGCTTATTGTTTCTGTATTTGGCTTTGAAATGATGTTGGATTTAATATCCACTTAATTTATATAATTTTGTATCGCCGAAATTAAATCTTTGGCTCTTTATTTTAGTTAAATACTATTGTTCAGCATTTTTTGGACAATATGCGCTTCTACACAAAAACACTGACATTGGCAAAATCATATAGTAGATAATTGGTTAAATAGTTGCTTTACTGGAATGCTGTTGAGCACTTGATTCAGGACTGACCATAATTCGATGCTTTCAATGAACTGTGTAAACTTTTTTTTTGCGTAATCATTGAAATAAGAAATGTTTTTGTAGTATTTGAATGCGTTATTATATGTATATGAACTATTTTATATGCATATGAAGTATTTTATTTTCTGTAAAATGCAAACTTTACTCTTCCAGGTGTTCACATGTAAGTTTTTTGTAATTTAGAATATACATCTATTCGTATATAGTGGGATATATTGGTTTTAAAAATAATAATTTCAGTAATTACAACCAGTGATGTTCAGAGATCCAAATAGCTTTTATTTTGTTAATTACCTTTAAAATATTCTACTTCTTGGATTAAGTCTTCATCTAATAACCCTCATATTCAGTAATAGTTGAAATAATTCATTTACTTATTACCTAGGAACATCCTTCAATAAATGCTTCAGTCAATCGCTGCACACACAGGAAGTTCTGTTTGTCCGTAACATGCCTTCTCAGACGGTGGCAATTTCTTAGGACTACAGTTTCGCTTCTTAGATAAGTAAAGCGGATTATTTTCCCACTGATTAAACACCCGTAATATCCCACCTTTTGGAAAACCAGTCTGCTTCTGTGTTTTCAAAATTGTGGCTCCAGGAAGAGGGGCACCCAACAATAAGTCCTTTATCGAACTCCGAAAGATCGTTTGTTTTTCCTATTACGATCAACATTATTGACAATTACTGACCACAGCATTCTTAAATGGTTGTTGCCTGGAACATGTGGTGACGCAAGTGACTAAGTAATTTGTATATACGCTGCATAAGTGACGTTGACGTACATCTGCATAAAGGTTGCTAATTCAGACGCTGGTGTCTGAGTAGAATGTCTTTGAGAGATAGTTAGCTAATAATTAGTGTTGAACATTTTTGACACTGGTTGATGAATCATGGAAACAGATAATTTCATTAGTAAACAGTAGAATAATTTAATTTTAATTTAAATAAGGAAATGAGATCTTTGCGCCTAAATGCAATTTTTAGAAGATAATTAAAAAACTAATAATTGTTGTAGATAATTGAGATAGAAAATTTAATTAAAGTTGCATTAAACAGTAATTACTAGAATGTTAGGATTTGTAATTATAAATGATTTTAATATTCATTATTTCTAATATATGGGGCGTCTCTTTATGAAATTATGTTCCGAATATAGATAAAGAAAAAAAACGTAATGGAAAATAAACATAAAGGGAATATCGAAATGAAGTGGATTGCAATTTCACACGTACATCAACATAAAATTATTAAATAAATAAAAAAACTACTTTTGATATATCATAGAATGCAATTGTATATTCTGTAATCACGCGTATTGAATTTATACAGAGCTCATTTCCAATAATTACCAGTTCAATTATTATTTTTAATTATATTTGTCAAGTTGGAGAAACTCTTTCCCTTCTATAAATAATAATAAAAGAAACACGTGTTTATTAGCTTATGCATCTAACGCACTGAAGAGAAATGAAATAAATAAACGGCATTTATTTGTTTCGAGGTGCAGTTAAAAAGCCATTGCAGAATGTTGCAGGCGCAATAATAATAATAATAATAATTTTTTATTATTATTATGTACAGGATATGATAGTACTACATGAAAAAATTACATCATTACTAACTTCCTATCTACAATTTTCCTCCAAATCAGTCTGTTACTTGTCAAGACTCCAACATTATCAGATCTTATATTTCTATCGTCTAAGGCACTTTGTACCATATCAATCCACCTATATCTCGGTCTTCCTCTGGGTTGTTTTCCTGCCAACCTGGCAGAGAACACTTGTTTTGCTAATCTTTCCTCTCCCATTCTATTTAAATGACCATACCACCTGAGATTAGCTCTGCTAACGCATTCCTGGATGTTGACAATGTCAAGTTCTTTCCTAATATCCTCGTTTTTAATATGATATTGCCATTGATGCCATCTGTTCACGCCTCGAATCTTTCTCAGGACTCTCATATCTGCGGTCTCTAGTCTTTGGTCAAGTATTTTACTTCTGACTCAGCTCTCAGATCCATAAGTTAAAACTGGTTTGAACACTGTCTTGTATACAGCTAATTTAGTGTTCCGACTAATTTCTCTCTTATTCCATATGAATTTATTCAATTGACTTCCCACCATTCCAGCTTTGCTGATTCTGTTGTCTATTTCTATATTTAATTTACCATCTTCAGTAAAAATCGTGCCTAAGTAGCTGAAATGTTTTACTTGTTCCACAGGTTCTCCATTCACAACACAGTTGACATTTTCAATGATTCTGCCTATTTTCATTGTCTTTGTCTTTTTATTGCTGACCTTCATACCATATCTATTACAACAGCTATTCAATTTAGTCAGAGATTCTTGCAGACTTGTAGCGGATTTATTTAGAAGTATAACATCATCCGCATAAAGCAAAGAGCTGGCATTAACATCTCCAATTTTGATATCAGGTTTAATACCACTTTCCTTCATAATGTGATCCATATAGGTAATGAATAACAGAGGGGATAATGTACATCCTTATCTCACACCAGATGTAACATTAAACCATCTTCCTGTACTTCCTTCAATTCTAACTGCTGACTTACAACTCAAATAAAGACTAAGTATTGCTTGATATAATGCCCCATTGACACCATATAACTGCAGCGTATTGAATAGCTTCTCTCTTGGCACCTTGTCATATGCCTTTTCCAAATCGACAAAACTTAAATACAGATCTTTGTTATATTCCCAGGCTTTCTCGACTATTTGTCGCAAAGTGAAGATCTGATCCTGACAGCCTCTATTTGGCATGAATTCAGCTTGTTCTTCACCAAGCTTTTTTTCCACAATTCTTCTCAACAGTTTCTCAAGTATATTTGCATAGATCTTGCCAGGAACACTCAGTAGGGAAATACCTCTGTAATTCTCACATTCAGTTTTATTTCCCTTTTTATATATGGGTACTATGAGAGCTCTACTCCAATCATCGGGAATTCGTCCCTCTGTCCAGGCTTTCTGAACTATGCAGTGCAGCCACTGTAAGACTTTTATACCACCATACTTCAGCATTTCTGGTCGAATATCATCTACTCCTGCTGCCTTTCCACACTTCAAGCCTTTGATGGCATTTTCTACTTCAAGTATGGATATGTATTCCTGACTGCATGTCTGGTGAGTGTTTTTTATCACTGTGCTGTCATCACTGCTTGTTTCATTTAGCAGTTTTTCAAAGTAATTACTCCATACTTCAAGGATATCTTTTTCTTCTGTTTTCATGTCACCTTTATCATCTCAAAATCCTTTTACAGCACTATTTCCTCCATACCTAAGCTTCTTCAACAACCTCCAGAATATTTTGCCACCTTTTTGATATTTATTTTCTATATTCTTGCCAAAATCCTCCCATGACTTTTGTTTAGCTAGTTTTCTACTTGTTTAGCTTTTACTTTTTTTTTTACTTTTCTACTGTTTAGCTTTTTTACATTTGTCTCTGTATTCTGTACAGAGAACAATAATTTTTTTATTGTTCTTTTAAATAGTTACATATGTACAAAGATCATCTATTCAGTATATTATTTTACAAGGTTCAGCACTTTGTGCTACATATAATGAGATTTAAATAGTAATGATAAGAGTTTTTTTTTATATATAACAATCATAATAATAATTTACAATTATATTGTTCAGAGTTACATAAGTTGTATAATATTACATGTTGTAGTTTACTATTTTTTTTTTTTTCAAGTTTGAAAAGGTGTGATTATACAACAGTATTTACACATATGCAATCAAAATATTATATTTCCTTATTCTCACAAACATACAGTGTAAACTCATGATTTACATTTAAAATATTTTTTTTTACATTGCATACATTTGTTACAGTTATTATATACATTACATACATTTGTTGACATATGATACATTACTTACATTTGTTTACATGTGATATTTACATTACGTACATTTGTTTACATGTGATATTTACATTACGTACATTGGTTTACATATAATACATAGATTACATACATTGGTTTTCATGTGATACATACATTACATGCATTTGGTTACATATGATACATCTTGGATGAGGACTAATTTCTTTGCTTTCATCCTCGAAGCTTATATGTAAGCTTATCTGAGGATGACACCAGTTGGTTATTATGTATTTTTTTTTTTTTTTGCTGTGTTAGGAAGCTACGAAATCTATGATTGAGAAATTCGCGCGCGCACACAATAATTTTTTTTTATTGATCTGTTAAAATATATATATATATATATATATTTTTTTTTCAATTTTTTCAATTTTGTTTCAATTTACACGTACAATAAACATCTTGAGTGACATTGCAACTTATAGTTTTAGAATTCAGCACAAAGTGCTACATTTTCTACATTGGATTTCAGTTAAAATTTTTAAAAATACTTTTTGCCTCTGTATTATGTATTTACAACACATGTTCTTCTACTATTTACAATAAAGATTATACAGAATTTTTGAATATAGAATATACATAATCATAATAATAATAATAATAATAAAATTTATTTATTATTATTATTTTATAATAATAATAATAAATTATATATATATATATATATATATATATATATATATATATATATACTTCAACTGCTATTGCAGTTTTACTTTTTTTTTTTTTGTGCTTAAATAAAAAAAAAAAAGTAAAACTGCATATATCAAAACGAAGGATTCTGGCATATAAGGATATGATGAAAAAAAAATTATTATTATTTTATTCACTTTAGCTGTTATGAAAATTCAACTAAATATATATATATATATATATATATATATATATATATATATATATATATATATATATATATATATATATATATATATATATATATATATATATATATTAATAATAGTAATAATAATAATAATAATAATGATAATAATAATACTTTTTTCTCCTTTTTTTATTGATTTCTGAAATATTTACACAATTACAATAATCATCTTTAGTGACATTCCAACTTATAATTTTTAAAAAAATTTAGCACAAAGTGCTGCATATGTGATTCATTTTCTACGTTGCATTTCAATTCAAATTTTGATAATAATACCTTTTTGTGTATATATTTACAACACGTGTGCTTCTAATATTAACAATAAAGATTACACGGAATTTTTGAATAATTGATAATAATAATAATAATAATAATAATAATAATAATAATAATAATAATAATAATAATAATAATATGTCTCAGCTAAATTACGTACATGTGATTATTACAGACATTTTTCCATGTTTACACATTATGTATAAAATAGCAGTTTTTCTATTTTCATCGTACAGAGTATTTACATATTTACAATTAATGCATATTACACTTGCTGCTCTGTAGATTATACTGTACACACTTTAAGACACATTATTTCTTTTCAGTATTTTTTTTTTGGATACAAATTCATATACCATTTTATATCAGTATCTTCATTATTATTATACACCGTACTGACCGTTTTGTTACGTATTTTGCAGTCTTTGATTATTAGGATTACGTGTGGAGGAGTGAGGCTTATTAATCCCACCTACTTCGAAGCTTGGGTTAACTTTTATGAAGAGAGTGGAATTAGCCTTCACTATTTATGTTGTCAATGTTTATGGATACTGGTGACTTGTGATATGTATATTAGTGTTAATGGTATATTAACTTCGTTGGTATATTTTCCAGCGTTCGTGTGTTAATGTTATGTAGTTATCTATGTGTTTTAATTTACTTGGTAGGTTCTTGAGTTGCGTGGGTATCTGATATGATTTCACTATATGGGTTGTTTAAGGGTGTAGGGATGCAGAGAGTTGTTGTGTGTCGTGTTATACGATATGTGTTTCTGTTGTTTCGATAGGCGATGTCGAAGTAATTCCTTAGAAGTATTATTTAGTGTTTCAGATTTTTAATGCTCAAGATTCTGCGTATCGCCATGTGCTGGTCGGATATTGGCTGTTGTGCACAAGGTGTCCAAATCACTGTTGACACAGTTTTCCTATGTAATATTTCTAATTTTGTTAGGTGGCTGCTTCATGTGTTTGCATAGACTGTTATACCGTATCTGAGTAGGAATTCGCAGATACGAGATACCGTGATATAAGAGTTTTTTTATGTTAGATGGAATAATGTTTTTACTTGGAAGATTTGCGATGTCCATTTGAGGTGGAAATCTATCTAAAGAACAAGGTATTTTTTATGTGTTACAGGTTTGATTTCGGAACATTGGCAGGTTTTTTTACTATTAATACAGCGGTGTGTGTGTGTGATAGTGTATCGATAGTTGTGCGGGGAGCAACTCTGGTTGTGTATTATTAATTGTCTGCGTTTTGGTGCCGTTGATTACAATTGCGTTTTGGTAGAAGTATGTTGTGATTTCATTTATGTCTTGTTGTGCTTTGGAGAGAGCCATTTTGATATCTGTGTGGATTGCTAATAGTGCGGTATCATCTGCGTACTGAAATATTTGACTTCTCATAGCCAGGTTATGAATATCGTTAATGTTGAACAGAGTGGGTGATAATATGGCTCTTTTTCGGACACCGTGTTTTATTTGTATACCCCGGCTGTGACATGTACGTATTTTTGTTCCTTGTGTTCTGTTTGAGAGATAGTTCCTGAACTAGGTTATGCAGTGTTTTTCTTATACCTATTGGGTATAGTTTGGTGAGTGGTATGCTATGTTCAAGTGTATCAAATGCTTTGGTTAAGTCATGCAGTATAAGGACGGCGTACTTGTTTTTGTCGAGAGCTTTGTTTATTGCGTCGGCGATGTCTTGTAATAAAGTGATGGTGCTTTTTGTTTTCTGAAAGCAGTATTGATTTTGTGAGATGATGTTGTACTTCTGTAGATAGTTCTGTAGTCTGGTGTATGTTATTTTTTCTAGAAGTTTTGAAATGACAGGTAGGGTAGCTATTGGTCTGCAGTTCTGAGTATCGTTTCTTTTACTGTATACTAAAAGTATAATCTCATACTTGGAGACAAGAATCATCACGTTATAGTGAAGAGTGCTTATGCTCACGTTTTAATTATGATGATGACTGAAAATTTTTTTCTGCCAAATTGAACATCTTATTTTGTCATATCTCAAGACAGGACAAAGTGATTCTTTTAGTCGAACAACGTGATTCTGCTTAGTGACTTCAGTGCCAGAGTTAGCTGTTATTTAACGCTCTCGTAGGGAACGATTTAGAAGGAAAATATTGGAAAATCAAACTCAGATAGAATTCTTCTCCTGGGAAAATACGATCTCATAATTACTAATAGACATTTATTTCAAAATATTAAATTCAAAAGACATCATGAAAACACCATCGCTCAGGTCACTGGCATTTGTCTGATTAATTCAGTACACTTGTTCGTCTTCGTGTGATAATGACCCGAAAGATGCCATAAAGTACAACCAGTTCCAACATAACCCATTGAAAATCTAAAGTATTGAGAAATAGTGACTAGCCTTAAGTCTGTCAGTGTCGATACCTGCAAAGTAACGATTGACTACTTGTTTAATAAACATGGAAATTATTGTAATGAAATGAAGAGTAAATTCAGCTTTTGATCAATCAGAAACAGAAAGTTCCGTTTGGTCTATGTGTGTCTATTTCTTTGTCTGTCAGGATGATAACAAAATCCTTTAAAGACACATCAGGAAGTCAAAGCAAATGTACAAAGAAGTAGAATTAAAATCATTGGTGTTCAAAAGAAGCCGCGGAGGATCATCATGACTCCCATAGTTTTTTTAGAACTACCAAACCTATGTATCTTCTACTCATGGTTCTAATTCACCCGAACAAAGGCTGGATCAGTCCTCCTAGATCATTGTTAAAGTCAATTCTCGTTAAAGGGAATATTGATGAATTTCTCAACAATATTCTCCAAGAGTTAATTGGGGATGATCCGATTTCTTCTGAAAATGAACTATCCATTTGGAATTGCAACACAGCTGTTAGGTCCTAATTATAGTCATCATTATGAAAGTAAATATTACATTGTGGAAATTAGCTCAGCATCTTTCTTTCTTTCATTCTCCCCCCCTCTCTCTCTCTCTCTGAAAGTCAATTATTCAGCCCCTTCTGGTTCGTGTTCTTGTGAAACAACACGATCTGTGTTGCACGCCAAATTCAAGTGCAAAAATTGCACACGTTTTCATGCTCTTTATTGATCGCACCAATGCGTTTGACTTTGTCAATCCCTAAACTTTCTGGAAAATTCTTTTAAAGACTGGTTTTCCACCAAACGTCTCTGTTCTAAAACTGTCATGTAGGAAAGTGTAGTCTGCAAAGGCCATTCGGGAAACTCATTTATAATGAAAAAGTGGTGAAAAAATGATGTGTACAGTATGTGCGTCTTAGAACCCATGCACGTTAGTGTTTTCATTGAAACATTTCTCAACCCATTAATTAAAAACTTTCTGCACGTGTTGGAATAATCTAAACTGTAGTATGATGATGGGAATGCCATTTTCTCTCATTCTGAAACCGAATTTCAAGTTCATGGATGGTGACGTGTTCAAGACAAAATGAATGAATTGGAGTAAGTGTAAACATTGAAACGACAGGCCTGTGTTATTTTTAATGGGAAAAACCTTCGAAAACTGAACTATTTCCCCTTTCTCAGCACTAATCTCTCAGAAAATTCTGACCCATTGATGAAGAAAGTTTGTTGTTTTAAATAAACTGTTGAAGTCATTGGATATTTTGATAACCTCGACATTTATGCTGAAATCAAACTCTATGTTTATGTCTATTGTCATCACAATGTTAGCGTATTGTAGTTAAACGTGGACCACAACGCACTCACCTGAGAAACCTGAAAAATATTACACTGTCTTCGAAGAATCCACAAAATTTAATGTTGACATCAACATTAACATCAATGTTTTAACTGAAGCGAAATGAGGAAGTATTGAACGAATATTTATCTACTTCCGACTTCGCTGGATTGGTTGTGCCATCCATACTAGATAAGTTCTTTCTTTTCGGAACCGAAAGAGTGAAAATAACAAGCAAACTGCAAAATAAGGGCTTAAGCCCTTAATAACTTCAAAGCGAATGTGAAGAAATGTAGCATCGGCATGAATGCTGAGGATCTCTGGCTCTTGATCGCTAAAATGGAAAAGCAGTGTCAACATCATACAGTTTCAGTTTTTTCTGAAACTGTATACTGGGTGCACAGAAAATAAAAATGCACATTTAAGAAAAGAGGGAAGAGATTACAGGGATAAATGGTTCTCAACCATTAGTGTTTCCTGGAAATGCATATAACCTCTGCGGAAGGTTGGGTAGATGATCGATCACACATCGGCCTAATCACCCATCTTCAGAGGCACCAGAAGACTCTTTCATGAGTGACTGTCAATAATTCCACTAATAACATTAATTTTTTAAAGCGTATTATAATTCGAAATAGTATATAAATGTTTATTTCTTATTTGACCATGAATTTGCAATATTGTTATGTTATGATCTCTTAATAGAAGGGCAACCTCCCCACACTGCTTCATATAAATATTATGTTGGAACTCGGAAGGAGGATGTAAAGTTGGCTGAAAATATAGCCATCAATCTTCTCTCGCTCTGATGTGCAAGGAGGCCGCGGTGCACCTTTACTTGCGCTGGTTAATGTGCGGTTCGAATGTGTAATGAAAGGATCGGCGGGCCGTCACCATGTGAGGATTGTTATGATTGATTATGAAAAAGACGCATCATTCAATCAATGTCACGAGAATTGGGTATTCTATTAAAATGTTGGATACATGATGAGATATTCAAGAGAGAATAAAGTAAAAAAAAACTATACTCCACTTTCTAACAGGTCTTTTCTAACTCATTTTTGGAAAGAGTTCTAGGCAAATATTTAGTAAGCATAAATCAATAATGTGTCAATATCCACATAATCAGCTACAAAACATATATAATAAAATAAATAAAAATGACTACATAATTTTAGCAGGAGACTTAAATGCAAGAATTGGAAACACAAAAACTAATAATAATATAGGAATACATGGAGAACACACTCTAAATAGAAATGGTAAAAAATTGATTGACTTTGTAGTTTATAATAACCTAAAAATAATGAATTCCTTCTATAAACATAAAGACATACATAAATATACTTGGGCAGCAAGAGGATGGAAATCAATATTAGATTATTTTATCTTAAATGAAAAGACATCAAAATTTTCACTAGATGTTAGAGTTCACAGAGGATATGAAATAAGCAGTGACCACTTCCTTGTTAAAATAAAATTAAGATTACCACCTAAATGGCTACAAGTAACAAGAATAGAAAGAAAAATTGAAACATTTGTTTATAAAACTAGACTATTGAATGACACAAATGTACAATGGCTATATGAACAAAGAATTAACCAATATCTAGATAAAATAAAACAAATGAAGAAATAGAAATAGAATGGCTTAATATAAAAACGATACTAAATACAGCAGCAAATGAAAGCTTAGGAAAGACCAAAAAATTCAATAAAAGAAAAAAACTGAAGATCTGGGATGATACAATCAAAGAAATAATTAAAAAGAAAAAAGAAGCCTATCACAAATGGTTAAGCAGTAAAAGATTAGAAGATGAAACAGAATATAAAAAATAAGAGCCATAGCTAAAAGAGAAGTCAGAAAAAGATATAGAGAATCATGGAATAAATTTGTTTCTAATTTAGAATATGATTTATATAAAATAAGACCCAATGTATATAAGAATGTGAAACACCTAAATGCAGATACCAAAGAAAACATAAAATTAAACACTGAATTAAAATTAGAAGAATTTCTAAATTACTACACAGAACTGTGGACAGACAAATATTTTAAAAAAGACAACTGGCAAACAATTAACGAAAATAAAAAGGAAATAACTGAAGAAGAATTAGAAATCCGCCTGAAAGAAACAAGAAACGGAAAATCACCTGGAGAAGATAAGCTAGGTTCAGAACTATATAAATACGCAGGAACAAGATTCAAAAAAAGACTCTTACTATTTTTAAATAAAATTTACTCAACTGGTATCCCCCCAATAGAATGGATAAAAGCAATTGTGATTCCTATCTTTAAGAAAGGTAATAGAGATGACCCTAAAAACTATAGAGGTATCAGTATACTAAATTCCTGTTACAAAATATATAGCAGAATCTTAAATAACAAACTAATGAAATATTCCGAAAACTTTATTCTAGAGGTACAGAATGGATTTAGAAAAGGACGATCATGTATAGACCCAGCCTTTTGCCTAAAATTAATAGTAGAGAAAAGAAGAGAATATAATTTGAAAACACATATTGCATTTATTGACTTTGAAAAAGCATTTGACTAAGTTAAAAGAAACATATTATTTAACATATTAAAAGAAAGACAAATACCAAATAATATCCTAAAAGCTATCACAAGTATATATGAAAATAATCAAATACAAATAAGATTAAATCACGAGCTATCATATACAAGAGAGATAAACCAAGGGGTCCGACAGGGATGTCCCCTCTCAGCAACTCTTTTTAATATCTACTTAAATGAAATAATAATAAAATGGAGTAAACATTTACACCAAGGAATTAAACTTTTACCTACAGTTAACTTAAACACTCTCCTCTTTACAGACGACCAAATAATAATTACAAATTCTGAAGATAACTTGCAGAAAGCTATTTTAAATCTAAATAACATATCCAAAGATTATGGTATGATAATATCAACAGAAAAATCAAAAACTATGGCCTTTAAAGGACAAGATCCAGCAAGAACTAAAATAATAATAGATAACAAGATCTTAGAACAGGTGAATTCATTTAACTGCCTAGGATGTATGATCATATATGAAAATGAAAAAGATATAAATGTAAAAATTGCAAAATATTTAAAAATAACAGGTGTAATTAACTCTATATTTAAACCAAACCTAGTTCAAAAACAAACCAGGCTAAAATTATACAATACATTAGCCTTACCGATCTTAATGTATGGAAACGAAATCTGGACAATAAAACAAAAAGACAAACAAAGATTAACAACAGCAGAAATGAAGTTTATGAGAAAAACTGCAAAGTATACCCTATTTGATCACAAAAGAAACGAAGATATTATGAAAGAATTAAACCAAGAACCAGTAATAGAAAAAATTAAAATATATAAACATAAATGGATGGAACACGTTCAAAGAATGAAAACAGAAAGATTACCAAAACAAGCCTTAAAGTACAAGCCATTAGGAAAAAGAAAACCAGGACGTCCTCTTAAACGATTCAACGATGACTTCTAAGGCCGGAACAGGCCATGCTAGGCCTAAATCCTTGATACGTATGATGATGATGATGAATGTGTCAATGAGGTATCAATGCAAATAATGTGTATTCGTGTTGGTGTTCCCTCACAATGTGAAATTTCGCTGTAATATTATTTGGCAAATCATTTCCTGTTGCATGAAACAGGAATGATTGCTGTTGCAATTGCAATTAACAATTTCTATACTTGTTATAAAAATATATTATTTTTTAGTAATACACTATGAAAAGTTTCAATCTTACTTCATAAAAAAAATATCTCGAAAAAATGATTAAGAAAAATAAATTAATACCAGGACAGAATATTATTGTTATTTTATTTACGAGGGTGGTCTGAAAAGTTCCCAGCCTCGACGATAGATGACAACACTATCGGGAAGATTTTTGTATAAGTTGGTACATCTGTCATAAGCATCCATGTGAAATTGCAAGTTATTATATCAAGTAGTTTGTTTTATACAGCTGTCTAAAGCAAACGTGTCGTTTTTATCCCTTGAAATGGATACAACTGAGTATCTTGTGGTTATAAATGTTTTTGTAAAGGAAGGTTTAACGCCAATAGAAATTCATTCGAGTTCATAAAAGTTTATGGGCACTCTTCTTCTTCGTTTTTGACAATTAAGAAATGGGCTGCCGAGTTTAAACGTGGCCGCACCAGTCTTGAAGATGATCCACTTGAAGGACGTCCAAAAAGTGTATCAACACCAGAAATCGTTGATCAAGTGCACAATATGTTTATTAGATGACCGGCGAGTCAAACTGCGTGAAATTGTTGAGACTATAGGCATTTCGAAAGAACGTGTGGGATATATTTGGCATGAAGAATTGCAAATGAAAAGGCTTTGCGCGCGATGGGTGCCGAAATCGCTCACACTATCGGAACGAACAAATTCGTGAGAAAAGGCCGGGTTTACAGAAATAAAAAATAATATTTCATCAGGACAATGCACGTGCCCACAAAGGTGTTTTGACAATGGGAAAAGTAAGGGATCTGCAATATGAACTTTTGAAACATCCACCCTACTCCCCACATTTGGCTCCCTCTGACTTCTATCTCTTCCAAACAAGAGGTGATTGCAGCTATAGAGGGATATTTTGCAGATCTTAGTGAGAACCACTACAGGGACGGGATAATGGCGCTGGAACATTGCTGGAATAAATGTATTAGTCTTATCGGAGATTATGTTGAAAAATAAAAATAATTTTGAAATTATAAATTCGCTTTTTCATTATTAGGCCGAGAACTTTTCAGACTACCCTCGTATTTAATCATTTTATTATTTTTTGTAAGCAGTAACCTTGTCAAGGGTATGAATTTAACAATTTTGCAAGAATAGTGCTTCAAATTATGATGGTGGTGATATCTTTGTATTTGTATAAATACATGTCGATTTGCTGACATGATTAGCTGTGTAAATAGAATTTCCACTCTCAATCCAACTTCGAATTCCTTCCACATGTATGATATAATTAGGCAGTAGATGACTTTCTTCACCCGGACGGAGCCTACCAGATTGCTTAAGAGGCCTGAAGAGATTTCTTTGTTTGGTCTCTGGAGCGTAGTTCCACGATTATACAGTCGTTATATCCACAGTACTAATGGGTAACATAAGTTACCAATCTTTCATTAGCTGGACAGTTAATAATAAAAACCGGGGGCCCTAATAAATATCCACTTTTATTATATGAAGTATATTACAAAAGTTAGAATACGGTATCATGTTATATAATGCCACATATTGAATTTTTTGTGGTGAGTGGGCAGACACTTTATACGTTACCAACAGTTAACTGTATTACATTTGTCACATTTGGCAATATTAATTGTTGGAAACTAATATCGACACAAGTATTCAGAACAATGCACCTGCTAAATATGAAAAATAAACTTCAGTGATAAACTTGATAAGATTTTCTTGAATTCTTAAGGGATCACTATCTCGTACAGTTGATGAGGGAAGGAACCAGTGTGAAAATGTACTGGTTTTAGTGACAACGTCAGATAACGTAATTGTTAACAACATATCAACATTGTCACTACACTTGAAGGAAAAGATATTAATGTGGCGCGGATCATAGTTAAGAAGTATTTGATGAGGAGGGCAATAACAGACTGCGTGCCTAAATCAAAAAGGATTAACAAAATAGGTGTTAAATGAATGAATAGGAAAATTAAGCAGGAATTGCAGAAGAAGAGAAGATTATGGAGAAAATATAAACTTCGAAGATGTGATCAGTTGCATGGAATATATAAAGCGCAGGCAAGAAGAGTAACAAATTTAACAAGAAAGGCGAAATTAGAGTATGAGAGAAGACTAGCAAGGCAGGTTAAGAAAAATCCCAGAGAATGTTTTTGTTATGCAGGTAGCAAAAGAAAGAATGGTTATGGGAAGATTGGCTGGCCGAGTGGTTAGCGTGTCCGCTCTCCAGTCAAGAGGCTGCGGGTTCGAATCCCGCCGTGGGCATGGACGTTTGTGATTGTCTGTGGAGAAAATAGTGGTGGCGGTCGGCAGTAGATGGCGTTGGTGTAGTTGCGGTCAATTGGTGGATTGTGAGTGGTGGAAGCAGAGTTGTAGAGCAGATGCCCTCCCTCGATGCGTCATTGAACTCACTGGAGGAGACAAATAATAATAATAACTCTGCTGGATAGAGACGGCGCAAAAGTGACCAAGGAAGAAGTTATTGTGGAGTTGTTCAGTGATCATTTTGCTAAGGTTTTTGCTATGGTAATGATACTATTCTAAGGACATAGGAAGTTGAGGAATCAATACTTCAACCCAGTTCCTTGAAGGTCAATAAGGTAGAAGTCTATGATTACTTAAGTCATGTTGATGTGAGTAAGATTATTGGACTAGATGCAAATCCACCACGTGTTATGAAAGAATGCGCTAAGGAACTGGCACTTCCGTTAACTCGGTTGTTTAATGAAAGTCTAGTGTCCTCATCAATCCTTAATGAGTGGAAAGAGGGCAAGATTATTCCATTGCATAAAGCTGGAAGCAAAACAGATTCAAATTACAAACTAGTTTGCATTTCTGGAGTAGGTTGTTAAGATCTTGCAGAGATTGGTTAGAAATAGAATACAAGATTGGGAAGACAAGGTAAAAATTCTATATAGAGGTCAGCATGGGTTTGTTAAAGGGAGGTCTTGTTTTACAAATTTGCTACATTTTATAAAGTGATTAGCGTCCTAAGAAGAACAATGACAAGTAGAGATATGGTCATTCCGCTGTACAAGGTTTTGATTAAACCACATCTGGACAGGTGGCCAAATCGACTGCGCATCAATTTGGTCATCTGCGTTCCTAGGTGAGAAGCAAGCTGTGGAAAGAGTTCAGAAGTGAATAACAAAAGCAATATCAGGGTTGTGGAATACTGACTATGAAGACAGGCTGAGAGAATGTGGATTACAGACGATAGTCAATAGATGGAAGATTGGCAATATGACTGAGACATATAAATTGCTAAGGGGTGCTTATCAAATAGATACCGAGGATATTTTTCAAAGGGTTGAAGGAGGGAAGGGGATAAAGACAAGAGGTCATGCTTGGAAGTTGTATAAAGGTGCGGCGTGACTTTTTTGCATCGAGAGTGGTTGGTGAGTGGGATTTATTGCCAAATGAGATGGTGAGTGCAGAAACATTGAGCCAATTTAAGATGAGTTACGATAAACATTATCTCTCTTAGAATGCATCTTACTATTGCCTCCCTTGATGAGTCTTGACTCCAGGAGGTGTTTGTATAATAATAATAATAATAATTTTTCCATATTTTACCATCTTTTCTTTGCAGACACTTCTGCAGCCACATTATAAAACTGATTACAATTTAATCAAGAATGCAGTTTTTTCTTACTTTACTTGAGCTCTCTGAGAATTTAAGTACAGTTAAACTCGATCAATACGTAATATTATCGTATATTGCTTATGGTTTTTTGAGGATTTCAGCGAAAACTGAGAGAAGAAAAAAGAAATTAAAATGCCAGAGACTGGTGTAGGCGGGATAGCGCGATCGATCGATTTCGAAGCTATTAAACCGTTTAATCTACTTCACCTAAAAAAAAAAAAAAAACTGGCATAAGTACTTGAAAATACAGAAAATTCGTTTCAGCTTACGAGTTGCAGAAGCATTGTTTTAATTATTCAGAACATAAATTATGTGAAATTGGCATTACGCGAAAAAAAAAAAAAAAAAAAAAAACGAGCCAAGTGCGGACAGGAAGTTGGCTGCATGAGGTGTTATATTACCGACTTTTTCTTTAGTGACAACAGCAATACAACTAATGAAAAAGTCAATGATATAACTTCTTTTGTGCACCCAACTTCCCTATTAGTACTTGGCTCGAATTTTTTCTTCTTATTTATACCTAAGACGTATTACAGCCTTAGTATTTCACGCAATATTCATGTTCAGTTGTCCTTTCGAAGTTCGGGTAGTTTTATTATCATTTCCTTGATAATTTTATGCTAATCTTATATCATTTTAATTAAAATATAATTTATCAATAAAAATTAACGAAGAAAAGTGCCTAATTAGTTATTGTGTTTTGAACTATTATTAATAGGCTAGTCGAATTTGATTTTTATTTTATTCCTGTCAATGATTATATTTTTCTAATATCTATGATTACTAAACTGTACTTACTACCTTTGTTTCAAAAAATAGTAGGAACACATATGGTATGCGTTTGCTTCTGTAGAACATAGAACTATAAAAGCAAACAATCACCAAGTGAATTGAGTACACGTCAGTTATTATTCTCCATTAAGACCGTCGTCAACAATAACAGTTAAAGAGGAGAAAAGTAAAGTGTTTTCACTCCCTCCCCTGTCTACAACGTTTGCTGTTTATATTTTTTGCTGTCTGTCTGTCTAGAGTTTTAAGAGCCAATACGCATATAAATCTAATGATTTTTAAACAAAACATCCCTCTGGATACTTTGAATTCAGGAAGTATTATCATATTTCATATTTGTTTCCTTACCTAGACAGTTATTTGATATGCTTGTTGTGTTTGAATTCTGAATTTATCTAGATGAAATGATCATAAAAATATGTGGACTTTTAGTGTACGTATGCATTCCTGAAATACTGTGGATTTTATAGGCCATCGTATCGGCAATAAATACGTTTTGGTTCCGGATGGAGGCTCTAGATACCCTAAAGATATCGAAGTCGGACTAATGGTTGTGTTTATTAGTAAAAATACACACAACTATGCCTTTTGAGCGACGTTTCTGATATACAAATAAAACTTAAAATAGAATTTCCATAATCAGAATCGCAAAGGATACAAAAACAAATTTAAATAATCAAAAATCGAGTTACTGAAATTATCATTTGAATTGTAACCAAAGCCACATAAACCACCACAACAATAAAAATCTAATGCTTCGCCACTTGAATGTCTAAGGAGGTGGGTGGGAGGGAGATTTGGTTATGATGCATTTTTGGAAATTATGGAGATAACTACCGTGTTTGAATAAAAACTTTAGTTTACTATTACTAAAATTTTACAATTCGACGTTTCGACCTTTATGTCAAGGTCATCTTCTGGAGCGTACAAATATACACAGGAAACAAGCTATACTACAATCATACTGGTTCGTTAAAGACAGTAAAACCATAGCCATCCCATACATTAAAGGGTTATCAGAAAAAATCCATAGAATTCTACAACATTATAACCTCAATGCTACCTTTAAACCACCCACTAAATTTAAAACCATATTCAGCTTCTCTAAGGATCCTCTCCTCCCATTAGCACATCCTGGAGTCTATTGCATCCGCTGCACCTGTAACTTACCGTACATTGGTGAAACAGGACGGACAATCCCTATACGCAAAAAAGAACACATTAGACACATTAAATATAACCATTATGGTGAAGCAGGCCTCTCAGACCACGCACTCAACACCTTACACCAAATCAACTGGAAAAGCACCTGCTCCTTACACCGCACAAAAACATGGTACGAAAGAAAATTTAAAGAATCCTGCGAAATCCTGATAAACCACCCAAATATCAACAATAAAGATGGTATGAAAATTCCAAGGATCTGGATGGCACACATTCAGCCAACCTAATTTGAAAGATTCAACATAAGTCAGGACTCTAGCCAATCTGCTATTATTAGAAACCATTCCACTCCAACTGGCTGGAATGATGTTAATATATGTATATAGTAGACAACACAAATAATAGGACTCTAGCGTTGATGTATAATTTTTTTTTTTTTTTTTTTTTTTTTTCCACCAAAGGTCAGGCCAACAATTGTGGTAGCGGTTAGTCAGTGTCTTTAACGAACCAGTATGATTGTAGTATAGCTTGTTTCCTGTGTATATTTGTACGCTCCAGAAGATGACCTTGACATAAAGGTCGAAACGTCGAATTGTAAAATTTTAGTAATAGTAAACTAAAGTTTTTATTCAAACACGGTAGTTGTCTCCATAATTTCCAAAAATGCATTCGGATCACCGTGCAAGCCTAAAAGAAAGGATTTGGTTATGATCATTGAAGTGATCATTTGTCTCTGCCAGATATGTTGAATGCATCATTCAAGGTTATTCCTTTTCACCCCACGAAATATATTTGCGTGTAAATTCCAGGTTTATTTAGAAGAGCCAAAGAAACAAACGTTTCATTTTGCACTAATCTGTTACTAGGGTGATTTTCGATCATTTCTTTCTTTCTTCCTTCCCCAGGTAGAAAACCCACACTAAATACGGCAGTCTTTTTGTTCGACATATTCTCTTAAATCTGCTAACTTAAGCCATATTGTTTTGGATCAGATATAACTTCGATTTTTTTCCCCCCGATAAATGAAATTGATCAAATTTCATGGTAACGTTTTCTTTCTTACGTTTGTCATAAACTTAAGATTCATGAAAACCACGCGACCACATTTATTACAAAACGAAATGTAGTAACTAAGCGTATAGACGATAGCAGAGTGTAGGCTTTGTGCCTTCGCACAAATCTGCAGGTGCTGATCTGCATTTTTCTTGCAGTTACAAGCGTATCACCGGAATATTGTAAGATGTGGATAGTTTAAACACGCAGATCAACAGTATGTCAATCAAAAACTTTTTTTTGATGGACAGACAAATGCTCAAATACTAAGTAATATTCCTGTCTGTAGGCTAAATTACACACTGACTTCAGTTTTGTATTCCCTCCAACTGAAAAATGCCCACTAGATTTTAAGCTCGTATTTTATGTTCGTATTTAAATATATTTCTTTAAGATTATACTGATTAAACATAAATAAATCTTAGTTTTACTTTTGTTTAATGAATTAACTTTTACTTTCTTGCTTTCCTCGTCAGTTATTAGGAGCTGAAATATCGTTGGCTGATCTATAATAATCCACTTATTAATATGGATCGTAATCTTATGGGATATGCTAGTGCAAGTGAATATCGTGACTGATTAAATTACTCTTCCAGGAAGGAGAAATTCATGTACCTGATTTATATATATGATGAAGAACAGAATATTCACTTTTCTAATTTGAATTGTTAATAGAATGTGTTCACTCATCTTATTCAGCTTATCTAATAACAGAATTTCTTGATAATATCTTTAGTAAATTCATTAGTAAAGCAACATGTCACTTTTAAATATTGTTATCTAGAAGGTTATTCAAGTTCGTCGTATTGTTGGGATTTCGCCACTGCAATGAGTTGTGCATGTTGTAGCTAAAACAGAAACAAGATTAAGTATTATATTATTATACTTAAGCTTCTGAAATGTACATGATCATCAGTCAACTATAAAATTGATCAGTTAGGTCATTTCCTTGTTCATCAAATGAGTAATATCTTGTCTTAAAAGTCTTTTCTAATATAGAAAATATCCTCCTTATTGGGATGTAATTTATGTGTTTATGGACCTTTTTCATCATCATCGTCATCAGATTCATATAATCGTATCATAAACATTAGAGGTGTAGGGCATTACGATCGTTCTGCACGATACGTTTACATTATTATTAACTGGATATCAAGTGTTCCTCTAAATTAGTCTGTTAACTGATCTTATATTTCAGTCTTCTAAAGTAATTCTAACTGCATCAATCTACTTGAATCTTGGTCTCCATCTAAGTCTTTTTCCAATCACCCTGGCATCAACTATCTGACTATCTGTTATTCTAATCTTTCCTCTCGCATGATGCTTAATTGACCATAGCACCTTAGATTGGCACTGTTCACGCATTCCTATAACAATGTTAAATGGCTTCCTAATAATCTTTATTTTTAATATGATTCAGCCTTCAATGTTACCTCTTCACTCTCTTACTTTTTTTCGAAGTATAATATCTGTGATTTTATTCTTTGAGCAACCATATTATTTTTAACCCAGCTCGCATATCCATACCTTAAAATGGTTTGAATACTCTTGTATACAGCTAGTTTGGTGTTTTGACTGATTTCATTCTTATTCCATATAACATTATCCAGTTACGAGTAATTCACGACATACCAACTTTGCCTATTCTGTTTGTATATTTCCATATTAAATTTAATTTCTCATCTTTGCTAAAATTTAATGTTTCAACATTAAAATATTGAAACATTTTAATGTTCTAGAAGTTTTTATTTCCAGAATAGCTGATGTGTTTCCATGTTTCTGCCTGTTTTTCATAGTCCTGTTCTTTTTTTTTTCATGCCAAATTTAGTTATGAAATCCTGAATTAATTTAAGAGTATAATATCATCTACATAAAGTAAAGAACTGAAATTGCATCTCCAATTTTGATATCAGGTTTAATTCAACTTTCCTTCTTAATGTGATCCATATAGGTGATGAATCGGAATGAAGATAGTGTGCATCTTTATCTGACAACTGGCTTTAAATTAAACCAACTTCCTGTATGTCATTCAATTATAACTTATGACTTAAAACTTAAATTTAGATACCGAGAGCTAAAGACAATTTTGATTTAATGTCCAAACCTCCACTTCTCTGATAAAATCATGATACTGAACCATAACATTGAAAGAACGATGGGCGGACAGTTTGGGATTTAGATGAACAAATTCTCTGTTGTATTAGATAAAACTGGAAAGACAAAGAAATTGAAGTTCAACATAAATATTTTAATATATTTTTCTTTTTGTATTTTATGCAATTATGCTTTAGATGCGACAAAAATAATTGTACTTCTTACATTTTTTATTAGTTTTAATAAGACAAACGTGATTTTAGCATGGAATACATGTACGTGATATAATAGATTGGTAAACGAACTTTGAAAGAAAACAAAATATATTATTTCATTGGTGGTTATGAATGATAGGAGTTACATAAAAGTTACGCATCCTAGTTCTGCATTCATAGATCTGAAATATGTATATTGTTGCATGAATATGTGAGAAGAAGGAGAAGCCGGCAGGAAGTCTGTGGTTGCATGTGCAGCATAAATAGAACGTTTTTTTTATTTCTTTCTTTAGTATTTTATTTTTATTATTATTTTATTTTAGTTTCGTATGAATATTTGCGTAAGGAACAGTCAGCTCGTCGCTATTGAGCAGATTTCAGAGTAAATGTTGGCATTGGTGGAAGAGGGGTGGTGGTGGTGGTGGTGGTGGTAAGAATGTCTATGTACATAGGTTGGTTAAATATTCGTGAACCTAGTGACGACGAAGCACTTCTTTAATTGTGATGGAGTTCTGCGACGGAACACGATGGTGGCTTTTTTCTTTTTATATTTGCTTCCGTATTCCTTGCTTCTCCGTGTGTTTCAGTAATTAGTCTTGAGATGTCAACTGTACATGGCGTTAGCCAACGAAGCGGATCCTTAGTGAATGAAAATTTCTAATTAAAGTTTCTTTCACTATTTCTAAGTACAAGAAGCATCTAATTCTCGTTATCTGCATCCAACTGAGCGTTAAACATTAATGTCCGAGTCACCAAACGCGAAGATATAAAGGAAACTTTCATTCTGTTCATCAGGGATTTCACAGATATTTAAATGCCAATGGAAAAAAAGGAAAAAAGAAAGAAAAGAAAACTTCATCTATCTCACTTAACGCCGTTACTGTCGAGCTCTGACTTTGCTCACAAAAATTACGTGTTAGCCTGATTATATATATGTTAATTACTAGAACTTTTTCTATATAAAACAAGATAATTGGGAAAATGTTAAACAATCTTTCACAGGTTCATTTTATTCAAGGATATTTTTTGAATGATTACAATGTGGCTAAATCATTAGCCATTGGTCGACTGTAGCGTATGATAAAAATTTCGTCATCGTATGAAGTGGGAAACAGTAAACGCACCGTTGTTGAAAAAAGAGGATGAAATTTTGAAAGTCCAGTTACAACACGGACTTGAAGAAATATTGGAAGAAAAATGAAATCGACTGGCTTTTGATTAAGTAACCTAGCCTTTGAATAGAGAGAAAATTGTAACTGCACGAAGGAAAAATATTAGGCTTCACAATGTTCGTGAGAATGCATAAAACAACTTGGTATCAATGTTTATATAGAGTTTAATGAAAGACCACTTCCAGTTAGTGAAATTTTGAAATAAGTACGTAAAATAAAAATAAAATGCATAAGGCTTTCTTCTAAGGATAGCCAAGTAGTCAGCACGATTGCAGAGCATAATCGTAACCTAAGAAGTCTAATCTACTTATAGAACTGATGTTATGGCAACTACGATATGGGATACCCTGAACTTCCGTGGAAATCCTATGCCTACATTTTCGAGTTAGTGGATCAGTTAGTAGCCCAGAATATATTCGTCATTCAACAAACATTAGACCACCAGACTGGAGAAAACTATCTAGAAATGAGCTAATGTATGCAAGAGTTAAGGCATGGGGCTCCCCATCCTTCAAAGGGAAGATCAAACCTCTGTGGTATTAGGCATCACTGGGTGGTAGGTGTTCATCATCATCACATAGGGTAACACCAGAGGTTTTCTTATTAGTTTAAAGCTTGTTTTTATTCCATAGCAAAGTCCCGGTTATT
This sequence comes from Typopeltis vanoorti, assembly GCF_054136105.1. Classification (NCBI taxonomy): domain Eukaryota; kingdom Metazoa; phylum Arthropoda; class Arachnida; order Uropygi; family Thelyphonidae; genus Typopeltis; species Typopeltis vanoorti. The sequence goes on from NC_143549.1 coordinate 151,018,954, forward strand.
CCTCCCTCCCATTTCTTCCAGCATACAACATGAGTAAAATTTTCAGAATTAGGTCCCAACCCTCATAGAGACCGAATATTTATTTTTATTGAGGATGTAACCCTCTGATAGACAACATGCTGAACGAAACTTAATGGTAACGGTTTAGGAGGGTGTCAGGTCAGCTAGAGAATAATCTTGCTGTCACTATTATGCCATGTGTACCTGGATGACGTCCTAGTAGTACGTGGAGGATGGGTACCGCTGCGACCACAATTAGCAGAAGAGTTGGGAAAAAATTCACCGCATGTATGTATTTCACATGTAAGGGATCCATTACCGTATACGAGATGAAAATTAATGAAAAGTAAAAAAAAACAGATAAATAGATTGCATGCAGATAAAGGCAAACCTCTCAAAGATAGCTTTCCACATTGATTTCATAAATATATGTGGTTTTAATTCCATCCTCAGCGATGTTCTTTTCTAATTTCGCTCTGCAAAGTACGCTTACTTTTCTTAACAGAAATCAAGTTACAGATTGTTTAAGCACTGTTCGCCTTAGTCTTCTAAATCACACTCAGTTACTTTTGATGTCTCAAAGGCAGTGCGTTTGGATATATTGACTTTTAGTACCAGATCAAAGAATTTTCAACTTGGAATCTCCTCTTTTTAATCTTCTTTAGCTAAAAATATCTCAGCCACATTATAGCAGATTCATTTGTTATGTCTGTCGCTCTCCAAATGCTGCTGTAAATTCTGAGCATTTTTAATTCCTTTCTTGAAATGTCGATTTTTCTTCGGTCCGTCCAACTTTCTCAATGTGAGGACAAGTTTTATGTTCAGAACAGTAACGACTTTCCTCTTCCAACAATGCAGATCAAGCTGGATAAAATACTGAAATATATGCTATCACCATCTGTTCTCATGTCTACCGGATAACTCAAACTATTTCTAAACACTTGAGATCTTTTCCTCACCAGTGATGCTTCAAAGTATATTGTAAATATTGTTTGTCATTTACGCAGTTATAACCACAATATAATACTCATGTCTTTCATGGAAAAATTATAAGAATGAAAAGAAAACAAGCTAACCCCTTAATTGGATTGTTGATTTCTGCCTTTCAATCCAAACATATCACTGACTTAATTCTTAATGGTATTTATTTATGGAGTTCTGATAACTTTGTTAATTTCATGCTACGAAAACATAATACAGTTTTATTTTTCGCAAGAAAGAAATATTTTTGTTCAATACTTAAGGCTTATTTTGCCTATTTTATAAAGGAGTACCCTTTGTAAAGGAGCAAAGGAGTACAAGAGATACTCCTTTTAAAAATAGGCAAAATAAGCCATAAACATTGATATAAATTTAGAGAAGTAACATGGAAAAATTTTCTAGGAAAATAATTTCGTTCAGTTTTAATTTCAACAACACATAAATCTCAAGACAATATTAATTTCTCTTCTTAGATCTTGGATTACTTTATATGAAACTACTCAAGCAAAGGATCAGAATATAAGATTAACTTTCAATTAAAAGGTGTGTTATTTATAGAGTTATATATCACGATTTAACACGACGGATCGAACTTTTCTTACTATCTGAAATGCACGGCACTCTTACAAAAATGAGGGAATTAGCGTCTTAGGAAGGGTAAATAATTCTTAGATCCATTAGATCCATTTTCAAAAATCTTGAGATAAAGAACGCGCTAGTTCCGTTTAATACATATGCCTTCTTTTTAAATTTTATATGTTGAAAGAATTTGAAGTTCCTCGGCATGTGTTGCAGTGCTGTGGAGTAGAGCCACTATGAGTGATTTAGATATAAAGAGGTCAAATACGTTTTCAGTCCGACACTGAGTCTTGTGCTTTCTAAGACAATATTCGTCTAAAGTAACGGCTTTGTGTGACGTTACGGCCACCAATAAACCCGCGGTTACGGTTTAGCGGCACGAAAGTTCCGGTTGTAAATTTTGGTCTTTGCTAAGGACTGCCAGTTTGCACGGGTTACGTGACATCTTTCACTAGACAAAACTACAGCGTCTTAAAGGCTAAAGCTTGCGCGTAAAGGCGTACCATTTTCAGCGGATATACCAAGCAGCGTTTGTCTGGTCGGTTATTTAAAGGAACATTGACATTGGTTTAACGCAAAATTATTGTTAAAATTGCGAAGAAGATAAAAATATATCCGTGCCTGACTTCATAAAACATGGAGAGAGCGTAATGTACTGGAATATATGAGTAAATAGAACGAATTTGTGGTTTTTTATTATAGAGAACCTTAAGTAAAGTTTTGTTTTAAATGGCAAAGCAAACTCTAGAGGCAATCTATGACTAATAATAATCCTTCATGACTTACTAATTATAATGAAGAGCCAAAGGCTTCAGTTCGGCGACATGAACTTATTTAAGTTAAGGGATATTGTATCTTATATACCATATTGTTTCTTAGCTGAATTAGAAACTCAAAGAGTTTCATGCCGAATATAGAAACTATATAAAGTTCGATGATGAGACCTCAAAAAAGTCGAAACCGGTCTGGGTAGTGACCCTCTCTCATAATATTGAACAATAATACAGCTCCTAGGAGTTAAGTGCACATTATGGGTAAATATCAAGAATAGTGATCGGAGCTTGCTCCACCCTTTCTATGAGTTGCCTCAGCTTGCACTACCTTCAAGGGTCAGTTGCTGCACTATCCAGGTATTTGCTTACGCTTGGAATTGCCGAACTTTATATAGTTTCTATATTCGGCATGAGACTCTTTGAGTTTCTTATTCGGCTAAGAAACAATATGAGATGTAATATCCTTTAACTTAAATACCTTCATGACTTCCTTTTAATTTCTATGAATACCCATGTTTCTGCCAGAAGATAAGTCCATATGATTATAAACCATTAATTCCACTAATTATTCAAATCCACAGCTATATTACCATAATAGTAAGTTTATCAAATGTGTTTCAGTTTTTTTTTATTTTTTATTATTTACTATTTTTAGTTTATGTAAAAATAAAACTGGAATACCAGGATAAAAATCAACATTTACATCCTTATCTAAAATCCAACTGTCTCCGTATGGGAAAACATTTGACAGTAGCTGAACTACATAGTGAGTAATGATATATTGAAGCATATATGTGTTCATTGTAGAATAATGTTCAAGTGTAATATCCTCAGGCCATAACAGCTTTCTTACTCAAAGTACTTAAATTCGTTACTTCCAATACCCATTACTAGATACCTGCATAACTCGCAGTCGTGAAGTGGTCCCGACTATTCGATTCGGTTGGAAATAGTTGGGTTCTAATCCAATGAAGGGTGTAAAGGATCTTAATTTCCGCCAAAGCGCATATAATACATTGAAGTCCATTCCAAGCATTCTGTACCTCGCCAAACTATTATGTTAATTAGTAGAGTAGGCTCAACAAATTACAATAAAACTCTTTATGTCTATCCTATTCCGTAACCAATTTAAAATTTCCTTTTAAATCTCCTTTCGGTCTCTTAAAGTAATTAGATTCCAACTAAACCATCGATTCTCCTAACTCTGTTGATACCATCCCTCAACACAGTTACTGTATCATTTCTATTCTCTTGACATCTGTTACAAACCTGATCATGTACTGTACAATGGCACCATAATAATCTTTCTTCTAAAAATGAGCGACTCTCTGAAGCTCATTCGATATCAGCGATCCCATTTTGGTTGTAGTGACTTGGGTTCGACTGACGAATAACTTTAATATGAGCTTTTCAACTAAAGGTGAGTTAGGTGATCTAGTACGGAGATGGAAGTATGCTTCTTACTTTAAATTCTTGCATTTCATACTAAATAATTCTGGCTAGTTGTTTTATGCAGGCTATTTAGAAGAGCGCATGTAATTCACTTGCATAACATACTATCCTCATAGACTTAGTTGCTTCGGCCGTAATTTAAAACAGCTCAATATTACAAGGGCGCTTTACTGGTTGCCGTAACCACTATGATTCTTGAACTTGAATTTCTTATCAACATAATATCCATATCCTTGTATTCATTAACTCTTTATAAAGCACATAAATTTAAATCTTACCCATCAAAATCAGCTTCTTACTCACTCATAAACTTTACTTGTTGACATTACATTTTACGCTGCCATCTCCTTGTTCATCTTTCCACTTTGTAGGATCATCCTGTAAACAACTGAATCATACAAACACTTGATTATGTGTTTGTATGATTCACATAATCAACAAGTAGAGAATTTTATTATTAATATTTGAAACTAAATCATTTCTAAATATAATAAAAATCAAGAACGATTTTTAGTGAACTTCATAAAAAAGTAAACGGGTTTGCCATAAATGATCATTCCTAACAAAACTTTATCGCATCATTCTCAAAAGGTAATATTTCTCATAGATATCCCAGATATTATTTCTAATTATTTTTTTTCAATCGCCTTCTGTGTAGCATTCTTCTTTCTATCATAGATTTTAGGCCAAGTGGCCTGTTCCGGTCTCATGCCATCGCTTTCGTGGTTTTCCCATTCTTTTTTTTCCATTTATTTTATATTCGTACAGTATTTTTGGCTGCCTACTATCGTTTATTTGATTTAGATATTCTATTTTTGTTTATATTTACTTATGTAGTAGGTAATTGGCTTTATATTCACAGTTGTCAAATTTCTTCATTTGTTTTATGGTTCCACTTGGTACATCCAGCTGATTTTCTGATAAATTTCCTTTCTGCTGTTTGAATCCGTTTTTCATTCTTCTTTTTTTATGGTCTAGGTTCACTTCCATGTAATAAAGTTGGTTTAGACAGGATGTTATATAGTCTGATTCTGTGTGTTTTTGTACCAGGATATCTCAAATATATTATTTATTATGCCGTTTAGTTTAACAAAATTTGGTATTTTAATGTCAAGAAATCTTTTTCATCTTCATGTGATAATTCATATCCATCACATCCCAGGTATTTGAAAGTATTTACTTGTTCTAATATTTTATTATCTTTCACTGTTTTACTTCTTATTGGGTTTTCTCCTTTGAAAGCCATTATTTTTGTTTTTACTTTTGACATTCTCAAATTATACACCTCTGTCCAAAAAGAAACCGAACTTTTCGAAAACAGAAGACACTACTGGTGCCACCTGTTGGTTCGTTTTGTTTTCTAAAGCGGCAACCTTCATTAGCGTTGTATCAATTGTTTATGACATTTGTTTCATTAGAAGCCGAGCTATAGTGCCAAGAATGACAGTGTATTTTGACGAACGTTCGGAAAATGAATTTCAAATAGAGAGCTGCGATTGACTTTTGTGTTAAACATGGTAAAAGGTTTACAGAAATGCATCGAATGCTTCCAAAAACCATACGGTGATGAATGGCTATCCCGTACTCAAGTTTACGAATGTTTTAAGCGATTTCAAAATTGTCGTGAGACGCATGAGGACGACAAAAAGCCGGGCAGTCCAAAAACTGGACTGAGCGAAGTTAACATCCACAAAGTGCGTGATTTCATCAAAGAAAACCTGAAATCGTCCGTGAGATTCATTGAAGATGAATTGGGGATTCCAAAAGCAACTGTGCACAACATTTTGACCGAGAGTTTGGGCCTTCGTAAATTGAATTCGCGATTTGTTCCCCACAAGTTGATCGACGACCAAAAAGTATCGAATTGAACACTGCCAGGACCTCAATAAAACCGTTCATAAGGACTCAAACTTCCTTAAAAGAATCGTTACTGGTGAAGAAACTTGGTATTTTGGGTATGAGCCCGAAACAAAGCGCCAGAGTGCTGAGTGGAGACCACCAGAAGAGGGACATCCGAAAAAAAGTCACTTGGAGAATTCAAAAGTAAAGACAATGCTGATTTGGTTCTACGATTCCAAGGGTATTATCCACAAAGAATTCATTTCGCCTGGCCAAACGGGCAATGATGAGTATTATCTCGAAGTTTTGAAGCGATTGATAACGAGAATTCGTCGCGTATGGTATGAATATCGTGACGACCGACCGTTCGTCAAAACACACTATTACTCTTGGCATATAACTGGGCTTTTAATGAAACAAATGTCATAAACAGTTGACACAACACTATTGAAGGTTGCTGCTTTCGACAACAAAAAGATACAACAGGTGGCGTCATTAGTTTGTTCTATTTTCGAAAAGTTCGGTTTCGTTTTGGACAGAAGGTGTATTGTTCTGAAATTACATTTACTGATCTCTGTAGATCATCTTCTGATGTAGGTCTGATCGGTCAATCTGATCATCTGCAAATAGTGTAACCATCTTTATTTGTGGGTTTATTTGTATACCAAATGTATTATGCAGATTGTTAACTATATATATATATATATATATATATATATATATATATATATATATATATATATATATATATATATATATATATATATATATATATAACAGCCACTCTGCTGTTGTTCGGTACTGCGTTCGCGAGAGTCTGCAAGCACGCACTCAACAAACAATGCCACGTTTGTAAGAACAACTTAAATGTAACTACAATGTTTTTTCGTGTCAATTACGTAGTGCAATTTTCCTGTCCTTCACAGTTTTAAAGTTCAGTGTTTTTATTACTGTTTCCTATTCTTAGAAGACACCTGAAGAAGGCTGTCAAAAGCCGAAACTAGTTGTGTTTTTATTTCAATGAAGCCTTACTATTAATCTCGGTTTTAGTCATTAAATCTTTTTATTAAAATGTATCATAACAACCGAGTCAATGCTCCTGAACGCATGTATATCTTGCCGTGATCCTTTTTGTATGTCTTTCCATTCTGATATTTGTTTAAATTTGATTGCTGTTTTATTTCTTCATTTAGGTATGTTGCCACCACCCACGAAAGGCTATTTGCAAACCAATGTTACATTTTGCACCGTGGGCGGGCTAAGGATTTTTTTATATTTTATTACTTTTATATATATTTTGATTTAGTTTTCTTATATTTTTATTAACTTTAATTTTTTTTTAAATTATGTCCTTTTAAATTACGTACCTTTTAAATTACGTACCTTACCTTACCTTACCTAAAGGTAAGGTAAGGTAAGGTAAGGTACCTGTCAACTCTATTTCATGTATACACTTATGCGTCTTCCACAACTCCAGGTGACCATTTAAAATGGTAATCAAGAAGGCAGGTTTATCTTAAAGCATTTACGTTAATCTTACTCTTTATGTATCAATAAGAATTTTTCAGAAGAATATCGTCATTAGTTATCATCATTAGGATTAATCTTAGCAGTTAACTCTGCCGTAATGTTTTGGTGTTTGGTTCTCTAAACTTTAATTATAATTTGGTGAATGCATATGTCTATCATTCATAATATCTCATTTATCAGCTCTTCATTCTTTCTGCTTTTTTCTTCTTACAATGCATTTCTTTGAGAAATTAATTATCCATAAAGTTTACTACAGCATTATTATGAAATTTACTCCTGTTGTACACGTTTAATTATGTAACACATCCTTCGGTGTTCATCATTTTGTATTAGTGTCACTTCCATTAAATTTTTCCCAGTTACTCTTACACATCCACAAAGTTAGTCTTCTTTAAATTTCACCTCTCATGCTTTTTATTTATCATTTCTCTCTTTAGTCTTAATTTCTCTGCCAAGGTTAAATGTTCGCTGTCATATAGGCGGTTCTAAGTACAGTAATTAAATGATCTGTAACGGATATCTCTGATGCTATTATGAAATATTGGTTTAATATAATTTTATACTCCAGTATCAAACCCACCTTCCCGTAGTATGTCCTCGATTCACAAATAGGGCTCTGACCAGGCAAGTTATACTATCTTATAAGCATGTCGTTTCTAGCTATAGAAAATTCCAACAACAGTTCTAGTTCTAGACGACTTTAAATGCCCGGCAAAAGGGTCATCGCTCTGCTTTTTGGTGGTGGAGTGGTTTTCGTTATGTATCTCTTCGCTTCCACAGTAGGGTATCTGGTCTTACCCCACCTTCTTCATGCATGTAATGCGAATGATGTCCTTGTTGGGCCTAAACATTCCTTAATTAACTGGGAAGTTAGAAACTCCTCAATTCGTAGGCCCAGCAGGAAATCAGTTCCGAGGACAAGCTAATGGTAAAGCGGCAGGAGGCTTCCCGACATATGATCAATAATCCTGCTACTGCTTATTTTGTAAGGTCTGAAGGGATAGCAGTCTGAAGAGCTCACTGTCGAAGCCACTCTTAGACAGGTTCTGAGAATCTCCATGTGAGAATTTTCCGCAAGTGCTTTACTCCTACTGCATGTTCCAGTTTTGTAGGACATACAATACGGATTAGGAAAGTGAAAATATTCAATATACAAAGTTTTTTTCCCATATAATTTTCACTTGAGACTCAATATACGAGTATGCATTATTCACGTGCATCCCCACTTACAGGCATCAAATCCACATGCCCTTTTCCATTCAGAATCATCCTATACAGCTACAGTTCACTATAACTGTCTGAATTACATTATTCAATGCCTAAACCTTGAATGTCTGCGCGGTATGCCAAGGGAAGGAGTGTCCGAGGTTCGATTCTCGTCGACGACGTGAGAAGCTTAAGGATTTTCCTCAGCTATAGCCAAGTTAGTCGGTCTTAAGCGTGGACAGCAGGGTTTTTCTTCCCAGTTTATCTGGGGTTTTTCATTCCGGAAACTGGCAAATCGGCCGGGCGAACACACGTGGATACATTCATGAATATCGCCCTTAGGGGAAGCAGCAGAGGAGTGGCGAACCGGTTGCGTTAATACGCCAGTAACCCCTTATTAGGAGGGGACTCAACCCGTCTTAGATGGAGGAGAAGGATAGGATAGGATAAACCTTAAATCTCCTCTTTAAGATGTGCATTCAAGATTTTCTTTACTCACTTCGTTGCTTCATTTGTTCTCTTTACCACTTTAAGGGAACAAATGAAGGGACATTAAATATGTGTACACGAAATACCAAAACGATTACAATATTGTGTCGAGAGAAATCGACGCAGTATGCTCGAATACACAAATCCCACACAAATGCTCGAATTGTCACAGAATATTTTAGAATACCCTTATATCGAGTATGAACATAGTCAACTACTGTCAGCGGACCATGATCAATAGAAGGGGGTGTAAAAGATTCTGTGACAAATGATTGTCAAGGTGCAATGCGATGCACAGGGCATCATTCATATATTCAATTGGATTTAAATCTGGAGATCGTGCTGACCATGATACTCGTGGTATATCTGTAGTTTCAAGATATTCGTCCACCACTTCATCTCTATGGTTTGTGCATTGTCATGAATATAAAGAAAATCCAGATTAATCATCCCCCCGCACAAACCACACATAGGATTCAAGGAGATTTTCTGGTTACCTCTGCAGTTAGGACATCCTTATAAAAACTTGAAAAAGGTTTGGGCCGTTGATCATTATTTCGCCTCTCACTAGAACACATTTTCTCGTAAGTGTTCCTTTAAAATCAAGCATCGTCTAGAATCGGTGTTTGTAGACTAAAACAGGACTCATCACTGAATAGGACTATATATATCCCTTTCTTTATACACTTTATAAATTCCACATTATCCGCTCGACGATATCTCAGGTATAGAATGGTGCACTAAAACATCCCGGAAATGCTCGATTATATTCAAAAGAGAGAGATGCTCTCAAGGGATGATCCATCTTTTACGTTTTCTCAAGTTGCTATCTAATAGATGTTCTGTGTTACATTATATTTTTACAGATATTTTTATGAACATTATTTCAAAGAAATGTCATCATAAACACATGAGCCACTAGTGAACATTCGTGTAGTTCAGATTCAAAGTTATTCAAAGTTGCTTCAAAATTTTCTTACCCGTGTACTTATTAAGTACGTTCTTTCCTATCTAATTAATTCACTCACTGCCTCATAATATTATCATCATTAGTTTTTCCCCCTACTATAGCGCATGCGCACACACACACATCAAATCCAGATGGCATTTTCCTTTCAGAATCTCAAATGGTATCCTATACAGCTACACTAACCTATGGAGGCTCCTCATATATACATGTATGTATGCGTAAATCCATACAGAGATTGTTCAATCTATAATGCATTAAGAGCACAGATGGAAAGAACGTTCAGCAGAAATATATAAGAAAGAGACGGCATTCATTTATTATACTGCCCTTCCAAAAGACGGCAGCAGAAATGTGGTTTTAATTACATTCGTAGTACCAGATGCGACCACGTTTGGGTCTGAATGACAGCAACTACCCTTAGGGATATGCTTTCTACCACCACACACACACACACACACACACACACACACACACACACACACACACACACACACACACACTTGAATATTCTTCCATTCCTTGCGCAAAGTTACCCCTCCATTACTTATGATGACAGCCGCTGTGGTCTGGAGCAAATTCGGCTTTCTACTTCCTACCAAAGATTGTTGGATGGGGTCGAGGTCTAGACTCTGAGTCTGCCAACCCAAGACGTCAACGTTGTTTTGTGGAAACCAGACTCGGAAGCAATGCAGTATAGCAGACGTTATACTGCACGACTTGGTCCATAGTTGGACCATAGACGTCCAACTATGGACCAAGCCCATCTAGCTGAAACATCCCCAAACCATTACGAGCCTCGACAAAACTTGAAAATTGGAATGTTACAATGTAGTCCTGCCGGAATCGTTCCCTCGTTAATCTCCAGATCCAAACACAACCATCTGAATGAAATATTCGGAAGCTTGATTCGTCGCTCCGTAGAGCCACTTCCAATTATCTACGGTCCAAGTACGGTGTGAAAGATCCCACTCCAAACGTCATTTGGAGTTGAGGAGCGGAGTGATGTGTGACTTGTTCGCAGCAGCAGCAGTGTCTTGACAACATAAGGCATGCAACTCTCTGCAGACAGTTCTAGTGCTGACAGATGTCCCTGCAGCATTTTCCAGGTTGAATGCAAGGTCCGCCGAAGGTACCATGCAGGGTGCTAAAACATTTCGAGACAGGGCTCGTCGATATCGGTCGATGAACGTCGTGACCTCCCAGTGCGTTATTACGCTTTGGTAGAACCATCAACTTTCCATCTTCGTATGAAATAAGCAACAGTGGGTTGCTTATTTCATATTATACTGGATGATGAAACTTTATCAACGACCGAGACTAACTAACCGACACCAACATTGATTCCAAAGCATGCACGCATACTTTCTGACCTGTTAATGTTTTCGACTATTTATAAACAAAACGTGCCACGTTTTTAAATGTATCGTCACAATTCAATTATTTATTTCTTTGTTGATACTGTTGAATATATAATAAGAAATGTCTAATTTACAGCGGTGAAAATATAAAATATGAAGCTTCTCAGCTTTTCTGACACTTTGAATTATACTTCTGTGTATATTCGAAATGACTTTTCTCATTCGAAACACAGAGCGAATGGAAATTAATAACTTTTTTCCTGAATGAAAAATGATGTTCATAATTGGTGTCATGAAAGCCTAGTCCGGATGTGTTATTTTAAATATTAATTATAACTAAGGCAGTGTCATTTGGGATTAAACGTAACAGATAGTCGCTTCGCATAGGACTCAAGCTGTTGGAAGTGAAAGCGATGACAACAAATTCGAAGGAAACAAATAAATATCTGACTTCTCTGAACACTTAGTACTCATGAATATATTTTGTGGTAAGTCAAGTGTGGCATCACAAATAAGATTAGGGAAGTAATAGAGAGTTTTTTGTTGTTGTGTTGCGTGTGCAAGAATAATGAAAACTTCTATCGTAATTAAGACTAAAGATGTTTTGCTTCATGGAGCGTACATAATAGAACGACTTTGAATGTCACCCAATTAATTTGAAGACATTTTTAAAATGAGAAATGCGAAAAAATATTTTTAATTCATCACTGAAGGGTACTTCCTCACAAGTAAAAATTTCGCTGACGTAAATTACAGAAATATTTTTAACTGCCTAAAGAAAAAAATTCAAATAAACATAATGCTTGTATTGAAGAAGATACAACAAAGAACATATTTACATAATTTCTTATTCATACGCTTGATTTCTACTTCCGATTCACTTCTGTATTATTTATTTATTTTTTGCTTTGTGCCATTACTCTAGGAGTTTCGTTCCTTTCACTGAAGAAAATTGTTCTTACTTCCAAATTAATGATGACTTCATCACTGGGCAGCAAGCTGTTAGTCAATTTTAATTGATTTCGTTTGATTGGAGAAACAATACCTCTATTTTAACATTATGAACATCTGCGTATACCATATTAATATAAAATCATCTTTAAGTTATTATAAAGTCTGTTTTTAGCATGGTCGTCTATTTACCTGGCATACATATGTGATGATAAATTGTCCATCTATAGACATGTTTTGGTCAAGTTAAATCTCATGCACTTCAATTTCATAAAAATACTTCGATAAATTTGACTTAGTTATTAAACTGAAATATAGTATGTAAGCAAGTAATGCTTGCGCTTTGTAGTTTTAAAAGTCTCATAAGTTACTGATGTTAGATTACACGGATTCCATATTTTAGCATGAATTTCGCCGACGAAAGGTTTTAAACCTCTCATGAATGTAGTACTGTTAATCATGTGGTGATTCCATAATCCGGATATTCTGCTCTAGAGACCAAAAAATAAATTTTTTTAAGACTCCGACCCCTAATAAGCAGTGTGGTGGTCTCATCTCCGGTAATCAAATATCTCTACTGCTTAAAGCTATCTGCAGTTGCATGGACGACACGGAATTTGAAACTCTCTATATCCTTCTAATTACACATATAACATCAATGCGTATGTAACTTTGATAAACACGTTGTTGCAAATATTCCAAATTAACTCATTCCTGGTCTCTGAAAAATCAAAAGCAGTCAGTCCAGTGATATATCTAAGCGATAGGTCCAATTGAAGCATCAAATGAAATATCCAATTTTCGTAATTCTGTATGAAATACCTTGAAGTATAAATTTAGTCATATCATGCCGAAGGTTTTGTTACTTTGTTCAGCTGTTGATTACTTATGAAACAACAAGTGCAACCCAAACCGTTCGGTTTATGTAACTTGTTATATAAACCAAATGGATATTTCCTTTTGTGTTGTATAGGCATTAATACGGCTAATACCGGTTGAAATCGTTCAGTCTTCGTCTTGATTTTTGAATTCTTGTTTTCGTTCAGACAGCTACAGAATAAGTAAATCCCATATACAAATTACGAAGTAATAAATGATAGGAAAATAATTTCAAAAATACATCATTTTTGGATACATCACAAATGCTTCGGTTGGAAAACGTTTCATTTTTATATTTTCTATTAATAACAGATTCATCGCAATTCTTCATCAGCAAAAAAAAAATCTGTTGTGTTTATGGCAAGTAGTTTCGAAGTGATGAAATTTTTTTCAGTTTTTCCCGCCCCCAGTAATAACCCACTTATTCATGCAACGTAGTAAAAAAATATATCCCGATCGTTCTAAGCGCTAATTACATGCTTCACTACCCTCACAGCTCCGAGCTAAGCCATCCATTATATCATGCATCGATGATATTAGTCATAATAAAGAAACCTTCCAATTATTTTTTATAAAGTCATTTCAGAATGTTATAGTTCTTATAAGAGTGCTTAAAATTGACTAGTTTCAGTTTCTAAATTAATTTTTTTTTACGAATTGCACATTTGCACTTCCTAAATTTTTGAAGTCATCAAATAGTTACAGAAAACATTCTTTGAAAAAGTATTTAATTATGCAAATGAAGCTCACCTGAAAGGTCCCATCTCTTCCAAAAAAAACTTTAATCATTTTATGGAAAATAGAATCGATTTATTTAAGTGTTTCTAGATTTTTCTAATTTCATTCAAAATATATGCATTTGATATTTAATCCTGTATACGTTCACTGACACAGAGTAGACGTAGCATTTCCCAGGTGGTTTGAGAGAGTAATACGATTAAAATATTTTTGTTTCTAGAAGAGCAATAATTTGGTTTGCTTCCAGTTTGTATATGAATAAAAATATTTATATTCAGATAAGTTCAATTGCTTTTTGTGCAAAAAAGTTTATCTTATTCTTCAACTTTTTTTATTCATCTACTACCATGATGAAACATTCATTCATGCTTCATGACGGCAGTAGAATTGCATTAATATTAATTACCTTATATCTTAATAATGAGTACTAGAAGTTTGTATTAAGCTATTTTAGTGTCTATTTACACTAATAGTGAACTAGTAGGTTAGCTGATATTCAGAGAATTTGATAATCATATTTTAAGAAAAGAATATTACAGAATGAGTATATTAAACATCGATCATTTTATAACCAAATGTAGGGAGAAATTTAAAAGTTTCCAACAAATTTTCCCAGAGAGTTTAAGAGAATATAGCCTTCATAGTATAGGAGTTACAGTGGATTGCACTATCTAAAAGACATGGATCCTGCCCAGGAACAGTCTCATTGTGTTTATATACCAGGGTGTTATACTCATTTACTTATTTACTGACAGTTCATTTATGAAGAATATAAATCTCGAACAATGGACGTTTATGATATTGAATGCAGGGATTATAAAAGTTTACTAACGTATAAATTTCGCATAAGTATCATAGGCATTATCAGTACAAAATAACAAAATGACAACTAAAAGCTAACAGATAATTCTAGAAAGTGCCACCTAAGTAGCTAACTAATGTACGTTATTATAAAACGTTAATAATTTAAACATATTTATATTTATTTAAATATATATATATATATATATATATATATAACAATGAAAAAACGAAAGTGAGATAGTAAATCCCGTTTTATTTTATAGCCTGGTACGAAACTCGGATCGAAATCCATCGAAGTGCTAGAGTTTCATGCCGAAAAAACTATCGGCGAGCCCAAGAGTAATTTACTCTTGGGCTCGCCGATAGTTTTTTCGGCATGAAACTCTAGCACTTCGATGGATTTCGATCCGAGTTTCGTACCAGGCTATAAAATAAAATGGGATTTACCATCTCCTTTTCAAATAACTTATGTAGCCGGTAAAATATAGTAATGAAAAAACGAATTTATAATTTCAAAATTACTTTTATTTTTAAAATCCTGTCTATTATCCCGTCCCTGCAGTGGTTCTCAGTAAGATCTGCAAAATACCCCTCTACAGCTGCAATCACCTCCTGATTCGAAGAAAAACGCTGACTAGCAGGGAAGAGTTTTAGTTTTGGGAAGAGACAGAAGTCAGAGGGAGCCAAATCTGTGGAATAGGGTGGATGTTCCAACAATTGATAGTGAAAATCCCTTAATTTTCCCATTGCCAAAATACCTTTGTGGGTAGGTGAAAGATGAAAGATGTCCTGATGAAAGATGATTTTTTTTATTCTGCAAACCTGTTCTTTTCTCACGAATTTTTTTGCCTAGTCTGGTTAAAAGATCGGAATAATATTCCTCGGTTATTGTTTTAACCTTTTCAAGATAATTAATAAACAAAATGCCTCTAGCATCCCAAAACAGAGATGCCATGGCTTTTCCTGCTGATGGAACCGACTTCGTCTAATTTGGCACTGAACAACTGGCTTCAGTCCACTGTTTGGGTTCTGGTGTGAAATGGTGAATCCAAGCCGCATCCGTAGTAATAAATCAACGCACAAAATCAGTTTTATTCTTATTAAAACGCTCCAAGCACTGTTCAGAGATTTTCATGCGAGTACGTTTTTGATGTGCTGTGAGCAAGCGAGGCACCCGTCTTCCGCAAAGCTTTTTCATTTCCAATTCTTCATGCAAAATATATCCTACACGTTCTTTTGAAATAACTATAGTCTCAGCAATTTCACGCACTTTGATTCGCCGGTCATTTAATACCATATCGTGTACTTGATCAATGATTTCTGCTGTTGTTACACTTTTTGGACGTCCTTCACGTAGATCACCTTCAAGGCTACTCGGCCACGTTTAAACTAGGCAGCCCATTTCTTAATTGTCGAAAACGAAGGCGAAGAGTTCCCTTAAACTTTCATGAATTTAGAATGAATTTCTTTTGGTGTTAAACCTTCTTTTGCAAAGAATTTTATTACCCCACGATACTCAAATTGATTCATTTCAAGGGATACAGACAACACTTTTGCTTCTGACAACTGTTTTAAAACAAACTACTTGACAGAATGACTTGCAATTTCACATGGATGCTTATATATATAAATATATATATATAAGTTTTCACAGTATTTGATTATTGAAACGAATATAATAACGAATAAGTTTCTACCTGTTCTCCCATGAGAAGCAACAGTTCGAAACTGCTATTAAGCAATGAAGCCTAAACACTGCACAAATAAATCACGAATATATAGGCTTCTGATTGATTTAATGTCTTTGAAAAGTAGTACAAGCCAAGGAAACGCCCATACCTAAAGTTATATTCTCAAGAAGGCTCTGCTAAAATTCGAAATTTTGAGTTTCTTTCTTTCTTTTTGTTATAAAGATGGATTTTTAATACTCGCATTATTATTTATTAGTGAATTTGTCAAATGAAATCTTTCTGGCTCTATGTAGTGGTTTAAAGAAAGAAAATTTAAAAAAAAATGCTAATATCTGTACACTAGGTCCAAGCCTTACCAAATTTAAACGGCATCAGGTGAAGAGACACAGCCAATTGCTGTCAATTCCTGATCGCTAACCCTACGCAATATACTATTGATTGAAATAATGTGAGTTTTACGGTCTTGGGTTTAAGAGACGAACAATGCGAGTTTCTCGGGTTGTTCGTCTCTTAAAGCAGCGAAAAAAATCTGTTTGTCCATGCAAGAGATGGACTAACTCGAGAAACGGTCGTAAAAAATATTAGAAAAAATTCCTTTAGTCAGTGAACATCATGTGAATTGTATTCAAGCCAAGAACAGCTTTCTTTGGGTGGTTTAACGATATGAATGAAAACGTCTTTCCCATACGATTACGCAGTAGATAAAAAGAACAAAAATAGAATAGAGACTAGTGTCATCTCAATAGTATAAATAAAAGGTAAAATTAACGAGATCTATATTAAGCATACCTTATTTAGAAATGAATATTATGCCAAAGTGGTAGAAAGTTTTATAAAACCCAAAGAATAGCAAGGTGGACCAAAGGTACGGAACTATAAGAGAATGTTTGTTAGCATAGCCCATACAAAAACGTCTCAAATCGAACAGTGCGCCTTTGTGGCTTAATAAATAAATAAGCATAACAACATGTGACATTTACTCATCTTAAAACACTGTCTTGATATTGAGTCAATATAAGCCTGTTCTTCTCACTAAATCAATTTTAAAAAAAATGTAGTTTAGAAAATTGATTGTTGTGATAATTGCGGAGACGTCATGTCTCAGCAATTATCACAAGCGAAATGAAGCAAGTGAAATGAAATATCAGCAAATATATATGCTGCATCATTACATATTTCTATATGCTGTTGCATATATATGACTGGTAGGGTAGGCACTAATGACCAGATCAAGATCAAGATAAGATAACGAATCGTGACGTGATTGGTTGTTCATTTGATGACATCATTGTGTGTGACACCATCAGTTTGGAATGTTTGGAATTTCCCTGGGGCATATATGTAAATGGCTTCAGTTCTTGTGTTTTGGTTCGCGTATGGAATTATGGGTGACGGTAGAGTTAAGGTTTCGTGTTGTGATTGGTGGGGCACTTATAACCAGATCAAGATCAAGATAAGATAAGGAATCATGTAGTGGGTGTGCGTTGTTTTCAGATGTAGATAAGTGATGTCATTTGTTAGTTGTAAATAAGTGATGTTATTATTTTGAATGGAAAAGGGAGATATATTAGTGGATAAGGATTCGTGTCGTGATTGGTGGGACACTTTTAATCAGATCAAGATCAAGATAAGATCTGATTAAAAGTGTCCCACCAATCACGACACGAATCCTTATCGTTAATTGTTGGTTGTAAATAAGTGACGTTATTGTTTTGAATGGAAAAGGAAGATATATTAGTGGATAGGATTCTTGGCGTGATTTGTGGGACACTATGAACAAAATAGTGGTAAGGTGAATGGGGGGGGGGAGCAACGTTTGTGTCTTGGATGCATGTCGTTATGAGTTGTAGATAAGTAAATGGTTCGCGTATGGCATTATGGGTGATGGATAGTGATAAGATAAAGTTTGGAATGTTTGGAATTTCGATGGTGGGTACCCCTTCTTTCAGGGACATCACGTGGTGTGTTTGGTTTGCGTAAAGCACTGTGGGTGATATTTAGAGATATAGAATCGTGACATTATGTGTTTGGAAATTTCTGGGGAACATATGTCTCTCTGTGATATCACATGGTGTTGTTTTGGTTTGCCAATGGAATTGTGGGGATGTTTTTGAGATAAGATATCTTGAAATTTTCCAGGGTGACACACACATCCGTCATTGTCATCATGTTTTGTATTTGGTTGTCTATAGATGGCAGTACTAATTTTCCCATACAGTTTGGGGTATTTCTTTCCTGTTAAAAGACGATGGAAATTCATAGAGTATAGTAGAGTCTAGTAGCAGCAGCGTTTAGGCTTTTCTGAATAATTTAATTATATGCTGGTGTCCCTCAAACACCACACACTTTTTTTTCTTATATACATAACTCATCCGAATATTTTGATTTGTCTACATTTAAAATCTTATACTTCATTACTTTTCTAATTAACGTTATCTTTTTTACAAAATGTTTGGCTATTGGTAATTTTTACTTTACAGTCAAGAGAAAAACTAAGCAGCATTTAAAAAATATATTAAAATAAATGGACAGTTAAATGGATTACAAAACCTTCTGTATGTATTCTAGAAATTCTAATGATAATTTAAATTACTTACAGTCTTTCTAGAATTGCTCTTCTAAATGAGAATATCCCAAAAAAGATATTCCAAAATAGTTGAATTTTATATCCCCAGCACAACACACATGCTCACACAGAACAATATTTCGGTAAATAACCAGAACTAGTTGGCTACATTCTTTCGATTTCCAGTCATTTGGTATAACTGTGTGTGAATTTTTTCCCACAGTGTTTATATTTTCATTAGTCTTTCTTGAAGATAAGTCATTAATTTCCGGTCTTAGTTTTTGGTTCCCTTTCAGTTCCCATGGTGACAATGAGATTTTAGCATTCACATAAGTTTTACAGTAGAGGCAACAATTTTTCTATTAACTCAACATGTCTTTTCCTGAATAATATGGTTTATTTCCTACAGTCATGGTCGTTCAATCTATGTTTTTTTTTCCCACGGTAACTCAATGTGAACTTTTCTAGGGGGGGGGGGTTGGAATTCTCCTGGTCTTACTAGAGGGTTTGATAATATTTCCCACACGACAAACCAAACGGCACCTTCTTTATGACTCATACCTCTCTTTGATGTTTTGCATGGTATTATCAGTTCGGGGTTTGAGTATGTGAAAGAAATGTTTACAGATTTCTGATTAAGTGTTATCTTAAAAGGTATATCTCATATCCGTTTGCAAATTTGTTATACTAAGGTGAGAAATCATGTGTTTTAGTTAGAACTCTTCTTTCCTGTGGGTAATTGTTGCTGTAGTAATTAATGGTTACATTTTTTAAACTAATACATATAATTCTAATCAGAATAACTGAGCAAAAAGAAATACCGCAATGTTGAACGCGAACCAAACGCACCACATGGTCTCGCTGCCAGAAGCGGGGGGGGGGCGACACAGCGAAATTCCAAACATTCCAAACTTTATCTTATCACTATCCATCACCCATAATTCCATACGCAAACCATTTACTTATCTACAACTCATAACAGCACATATCCAAGACACTAACGCCGCTTCCCCCCATTCACCTTACCACTATTTTGTTCATAGTGTCCCACCAATCACGCCACGATTTCTTATCCACTAATATATCATCCTTTTCCATTCAAAACAATAACGTCACTTATTTACAACTAACAATTATGTTACTTATTTACAACTAACAATTCACGCCACTTATCTTCATCTGATAACAACACATCTACGTCACGATTCATTATCTTATCTTGATCTTGATCTGGTTAGAAGTGCCCCACCAATCACAACACGAATCCGTATCTCTACCATCACCCATAATTCCATAATCGAACCAAAACACAAGAACTGAAGCCATTGACACATATGCCCCCAGGGAAATTCCAAACATTCGAAACTCATGACGTCACACACAATGACGACATGAAATGAACAACCAATCACGTCACGATTCCTTATCTTATCTTGATCTTGATCTGGTCACTAGCGCCTACCATACTATTTATATGCATGAAATAATACCCTAAAGTATTGATTTTTTTCATTTGAATGATCTATTGGCTGAATGGTTAACGTACCTGCTCTCCAACCCACAAATGGTGCGTTCGAATCTCTGTGCACATGTTTATTGTTGTCATTTGGCAAAAGATGAATTTCATCGCTGAATATGAAATTTTGCATGATTGTTGAAAAACGTCATGCTGATGTTTAAAACGTTTCCAGAACACTCTTTCTTGCTTACGTAAAAATAAATAAAATAATGGAAAATCTCTTAGCCAATTCGATATACTGAAGTAGTATAAGTTTGGAATCTTTTGTGGTTGGAAGTCACATAAGAGCAAAGTATCTTTTGTCTGTCTCAAATAAAACCTTACCGTGATTTATTTCGGTAGAACGGATATGCCGATTTTTGCCATGCGGATGTTAGAAGAGAATTGGACATTAAATTTCCCCCGTGGGACTGCTGAAAATCCGAGTTCTTTTTAGCTGACTTATTAAGAGTAAACAAGTATAGAAATGCGAGCTCTTCTTTACTCGTAATTGCTATTGCACAACATCGTTCAACACAGTACTTTATTGTAGCAAAGGGCAGACATTTCTACCTGATAGCCAAACGGGCACTTACCTTAAATAGCTTTCTTTTGTTTTCTTTCGGTACAGCATGTTCCTAATTAAGTGCAGAATGCTGTCGACTGATGATAACAATTATTTTATTCGCGTGCACTAATTGTATCCACATCATTTAGACGAACGTGCTCTTCACAAAAATAACCTAATTAATCTACTCTGATAACCACTGCTTTTAAATTATAAAAAAAGTATTTTTTTTTAAATTTTCTTTCACATCGTACTTACAGCAATCATTCAAGATATTTCGTTTAAATGGGAGTGAATTGTTCTTGAACATTCAGTTGGAAAAAAATGATGAAACAAACCAAGCAGAAAAATTATTTTATTTATTTTATTTTCATTCTAACATTACAAAACATATTGGTTCAAGGTCAATATATCACGATCACATCTTTAGAACTCTCTTTTTTGTTTATTTTTTTATGAGGTTACCTTTATCAGTGTCATTTATCAAAATTCCTATATAACAATAAATAATTGATTTCATAGAGACTGTTTCATATTTTGAAAATAGTTGTGATTCTCATCATAAAGAAAGTTTGCAATTGACCCCAAACTCCCTTTATAACCAGTGTTTGCTCCATTTGTCACATCTGGGAAGGTAAATACTCCAAGCAATCCTTCAGAAAACACAGCAATTTTATTTCATGCTACATTTATTCCGTTTCGGTTAAATAAATACGGAAGGTATTTTTCGGTGCTGTTAGTGCATATATATGAGTACACATGAATTTACATGGTACGGTCATAAGTGAAAAATAACAAGTTATTTTATCATGTACAATCTATACCTATTACTTTCAACTAGTTTATTAATATTAATAATAACAATTATGACACTTTTGAGACGTTTATACTCAGCGATTAAAGTTGTTTTACACGTCTTATTAAAGAAAGAGAAGAACATGAACGTAATGTGGAGAATGAATGAACAGGATGTGTTAATTCACAGAATGGTTTGAATAAACGCAGAGCAGAGTTAGGACAGTCAAGTCAAAACGAATATATTGTATTTTATTATACGTGAATAATACAATATAGACTATTCATATTAATTTTAAATGTCAATATCTTCTCTCGACAAACAAATAATTTGAATGAGCTGTGATATGTAATTTACTTAACTACTGAGAAGTAAAAAAAAGTTATTTTCGGTGAAATGAAGTAGGTGTTTAAGTTAGAAACGATAAAATATTCATAATTAAATTGTGCGTTAACTGTGCATATGAAAACATTCTTGAAAACAAATTTCTTTATCTGCAGCATTTGTTACATAAAATTAATTATAATAATCTTTCTTGCATTTCTAATATATAAGTAATGCATTAGAAAGTATTTATAACGTAGAAAAAGTGCTCTTTTTACATGATACATGAGTAGTTCCACTTAGCTGACATCTTGAAAAGTCCAACGGATATATTAAGAATTTTGGTTGGAAAAAAAAAGTGTATTCTTTTCTCTCGATATCATATAATACGTTGAAATGTTAAATTCATCAAATTTGCTACATTTACATCGTTATCCTCCCTCGGTATAGTCTATATCCTCAATCGGTATAGACTAAACCCTTTGAGTAGAAAATCTCGGTTAGAATCTACAATTATTATTATTATTATTATTATTATTATTATTATTATTATTATTATTATTATTATTATTATTATTATTATTATTATTATTATTATTGTTGTTGTTGTTGTTGTTGTTGTTGTTGTTGTTGTTAATATTATTATCTGAGACCTCTAGAAAGTCAAGGACTCATCTATAAATCACCGAAACCAGCTATCATACCTTCACTTAAATTCATTCACACTAGATGAACTCACTCTAAGGATCGATTATTACACTCACTCATTGTTTTCTGGGAGAAAAACCTAGCTCTTATCCCTATTTTGACTATGAACAAACTTAACTTCCATGGATGCCCCGTGTTCTCTCCCCATCTTACATATAACGAAACATTTATCATTTGAAATGCTATAACACCCATTGAAAAGTTTATAGACCTATATCATATCACCCTTCTTTCTCCTGTTAACCAGAGTGTGCAATCCATATACTTGCAATCTGTCCTCATAATCTAAATCCCATAATCCAGATATAATCTTTGTAACTCTTCTTTGCATCCTTTCCGCAGCTTCTTTATTCCATTGGAACCCGGAAGACCAAATCAATTACAGTAAAGAAATCCAAGTATTCTTGGAAGGATAGCTTAAGTGCATTTTTGAGCCGCGGATGATGATCCTTCTCTAAAACATTCTCTTTTAATCATGTGATTCATTTTTCATGTCAAATCGTTTTCAATGTGAATTCGATATATGAAAAGTTGTAACGTCATAGTACATTAGTACTGCGGGTGGATTCACTATCTAAGCCAACATTCTTTGCTTTAAAGACCAATGTATGAGACTTTTTTCAAGCCACTTCCCACCTCTAATAAGCTGGGTTGTGGTTTGTGGTTTCAGACCTTAGGACACGATTCAAATTTAGCTCCACCTAAACGAATTTCACAAATACCCTTGCCCATGGTGGAATTCAAAACCACAGACTGTTGGTTGGATATCGGATAAGCTAACCAATAGGGAAGTAGACTGGCATGTATTTACGTGACATATTTAACATTAAAAGGTGTAAATTGCATTGGTCCTTCAGAAGCCAATACACATGTTTTTCATTTATGTTAATACAAGAAAAATGCTACATAAAAGAGACTAATCACATATGCAATGATCTTCAAGATAGGTTGGTAACTGAGAATAAACTTGCAAGTATAAAACTTAATATAAAGCTTCAGAGATACACCAGATATTTGTTATCATGTTATATCAAGCAAGGAAAGAGATAAACTCTCAACTTTACAATTAGGCTTCATTAAATTTGTAAGAAGTTTATTACTCCATTTCCTAAAGCAGGAACTGAAAAGTTAGATGAAGATCTAAAGACCTGTAAATGCATATACCATAAAAATATATTTATATATATGTATAAAATTATCTAGGAATACGTGCTTTTGTTATGATTCATTTACCAAGCACCTAGTTGCTGGAATAATTTCAAAATTACGCGTTTCGATTTTAGCATATCATTCCGTACTGCGTGGCACAGTCTTGGCGCAAACTGTATAAATACGATATTATAAAGGAAAATGAAATGATTAGAAGGAATGCTTAAGGAAGAGAAGCTTCGAATGATCGTTCTTCTGAAAGGGCTCCTGTAATTAGCGGGACTTCAATGAGATTGCTATTGGGCCATTGTTGTTCTTAATTTTCATTAATTATAGCTACAATTTTATTAAACATTACTAGTTTACAGATAATAGTGTGAAGGATAATTTACAATGACAAACAGGGCCTCTGGCTTCAAGACGGAAATATAATGTTTTATTAGTCTGAGTGGTGGAAATAAACTACAACAGTCTAAAATATAAATTCCTTCATATGGGTAGCAAAACTCCAAGAAAAAAGGCTATTATTTTGGAAGGACTAACTCAGAACAATGGAAGAATAAAAAGAGTTTGGCTGCAGTATTGCAGTCGAGTATCAAATTTCTGAGATGCGTGAAACTATTTTTATGCATCTCAGTTCGATTTGCAAGAGAAAAATTTAAATTTGCAAGACTTTTTCTAGTAGATTAAAGAGAAGGTAGAAATGGAAGATTAAAGAGAGCATGGAAAACGACTCAACCCATAAAATTTTTAACTAGTATATATTGAGACATCCAAAATTGCAAACAAGATGGTTTTTAATTTGTATGAACTTTGCTAGTAGACAAAATGTGATTATTCTCCTTTATGAAACAGCAGCTAGCCCTCTCATCCAAAGATTAAATATATATACATAAAATAATGTATTCAAATATGGAATACCTACATAAGAAAGAATGATTGATATGCCGCAGAGTAAAGCGAACTTAACCGGAATGAGGAGTTGTTGTTATTATTATTATGATGAAATAGTTCTTCGGTGTGCTAGGTTGTAAACCTTAGAAACAATGCGAATAAAATGGGATTGGAAGAAAGCTGTTATAGAAAATACATCACTCGAGTTATAACGATATTTTGATATTTTATTAGAGATTGCGTACTACACGCCATGGTTTTAAAGTAAGATGTAAGAAAATATTATTTTAGTGAAGAGTATTCAACTACTGAAATAAACTTCCTGAAAAATATTGTAGCTGCCGATATGATAAACACAGAAGCCCTAAGCAACTCTCTGGAGAGCATTAATCAAGTTTATTTGTTTTTCCTTAGATGTTGTGCTTATGTATAATACTTTTATTAGAAAAGTTTTTTTTAATTTATTTATTTTAGCGTGCTATTATTTTTTTTATTAATGTTTAGTTATTTGGGCGCAAATGCCGTAATCGAGGTGCTTAGAAGCCAAGGAGTACCAAGTGAAAAAATTTAGTTTTGAGAAAATTTAAGTCAAAGCTTAATAAGCATAGGAAATTCCAGCTAGCATCTTATAAGCCTATGCGGTTTCCTTATCCATGCTTACATCTACTTGTCCAGTAAAAACTGTAAAAAACAAATTGTTTATAACTTTAGTTACCTGCAATTAATTATATGTTTTTCTTCAAAATGTCACTTATACCTTTTGGCTTCTAAGCGCTCATTTATGGAGATTTTATTGCATGGATATATTGTTTTTATGATGAATGATATTCACAATAGAACACAAACTGAATCTCGAGGTTTAATTTGTATTCTAAAGTCATTAACAGAAACTTTTGAATCCTGTCAAGGACGCTAAGTAGCTTTATATGTCAATGAACCTTCCTTCAAAGTGGAATTTTTCATACACAAAACACAGACATATAATTGAGAATTCTTCTGTCATAATTCTAATTTCAAAGAACAATAACAACTTCTGTCATAATGCAGAATAGTACAATCTAATTCGGTCACATTGATGCTATGTAATTATGCTTAGCTTCCCTTAATTGGATTTCATACTAATATTCACTGACATTTAAATATTTATTAATATTTGTACTATTCATTTTTTTGATATTACTGCCTTTCTCTGTTTCTTATATTTTAACAGTTTAGTTTTTTTTCGCAGTCTGCTAACCAGTTACTCCACTTAATTTCAGTTTTATTGGTGTTATTAGGATTAGAAAAGAGAACAAACCCTTCATTACAAACTCTAATATCGCGTTCAATGGGCCCACATCTCTTCAATGCTCATATTAAAGTGTCTCTTGTAACTGACGTTTGTGAGAGATGCGACATTAATTCCAACTTGCAGCTTTCTGAATGACTACAAATTTAGAACAGTACAATGTTTGCTGATCAAACTCAAAATCCCAATGAAGATTTTCACACGATTTCACAAATTCAGATCCCAAAAAATGTTAATTTATAAATAATTTTTTTTTTCATTACAATATACAGATTTCTTTAACATTGGTATTAACATGTACTGAAAGAGTGTGAAATAGATAATAACAATAATAATAATGATTGTGATGATGATGTTGTTGCCGAGACGGTGGCTTTAAAATGATATCGAAAATTCAGGAAAATACATTTCTAGAGATAACGATCATTGCTGAGAATTTTTTTGCACTACATTTACACAATATATCCTTTAAAGTACTTTTAGTTAATAAACAAATATGTGATAAAAGTGACCCACTAATAAAAATAGACGCAATATATTGACCGTACACAAAAATATTTATTAGAATGAAGCATGGAAGAACTTTCTGCAATTAGAATACTCCACTGAATTATACGCAATATATCTTACGAAGCATATAATATACAACACATTCATTACACAAACGAAAGAAGCACTTGGTATAGTGTCTCACCTCGTGGCAATTAGATTTCATAAAGTTCTTGATATATAAAGCATAATTTATTTCTTTTAGCTGTAAAGACATCTTGCATGAAAATCATCTATAAAAAAACATGTAAATTATTAGATACATAACATAATCAAGAATGACAATATTTTAAAGTCGTACTATTTTATACTATATTATCGGAATGAAGAATGTGCTCAGGTTTTTAGAATAGATAACATTTAGTCCTTTCATAATACTAATTGTAGGATAGATTGGCATGATTCACAATGGAAAAAAAAAAGAAAAGAAAAAAAGTAAAACTCAACTTATGGCTCACAAGTAAACGATGCACGATTGATTGAGTTTTTAGTAATCAGCTGAATAATAAATCATGAACTGGTAACTAACGACGTGAAAATTTATAGTTAGTTCATTTGTCATTTCGAAAATATATTAATTAATCCATAAAATTAATTTTTAATTAATTTTATATGATCTCAGCCACGTTTGTAGTTTCTACAGTTAATTTATATTATGAAATTACGGCTTTAGACAATATGAATTTAAAACTATATAAGATTTATATCCTTTTCGATATTCAAAATTATGTGGGCATAAAGAGAGAAGTGGAGGTCGCTACTTTTAAAAAAAGATCATGATGCTGCGAAAATAAATGGAAAGTCATTGCCATATTTAAATCGATTAATAACCATTTAAACTAAGCGAGCGATTTATTAGTTTTTCTAATCGGCTTATTCCTAGTCAGGTTTTTTTAACCATCTGTTAAAGATATTTCTTTTATTTGGAATACGGATATTATGTTTATGGAAAGTTTATAGGTTATAAATCATATAATTATAAGAGTGCATTTTAAGGTAAGCTGAACATTTCTGTACAATTTTTCCACCACGTTTCATTTGAATGCTACCTTTTAGGTGTTGTTTTTTCCAATCTTAAGAGCTTAACAGGAGCTGCAAATTTCAAACGTAACCTTTTCCAAACTGTAATTTACGAAATCACGTGACCCGCGTATCGAACATAAGTACAAATTGTTTTCCGATATCGCTTTGAATAATCTTAGCAAGGAAACCTGTAGTAAACAAAGAATACAGATAATGTTTTTCATTTTCTTCCGTTTTATGTAAAATAATCGATATTAAAGGCTGCAGATACTCATTACTGTAAAACACCGAAGTCATCGCTTATTTCGATAAATTTCCATTCGGTAATGTAAAAATAAATGAACACCCAAGATACAAATACACACTCACACGCATCTAAGTGACACACTATTAACTAACTGTAGTAATAAAACTGTGTCACTCACTTAGAATACAAAACTTTCATTAGAAGATAAACTTAAAGAACAGCTTGTGGAAATATCGAATACCACTTAATTCTAAATATAAACTTCATCAAGGTGATTTGAATACCGAAATATGTATCAACATGAACAGTTCATAATTTGGCAAATGGTTTACTTTCCGTAAAAAAAGTCATTTTTGCTATACAGTACTTACACAGCATTGGCCAAATAATTGTTGAACACGATGGTCCGTTTTATATAGGTTTATGCAAATTAAAGTTCAAATTTATGTGAACAATGCAAACAGTTTTACTGCCTACAGGGTGTAAAGATGCAGGGTATAAGGGATACCTACACCCTGCATTAAGGGTAACAATCCACTTTATATGCACTGTTTGGTAGAATGTGTTTGTCGCCTTTGTAATATAAAAGTACTTTGCTAAACTCCAACAACCTTTAAGAAACTCATAAAGGTTGTTGGAGTTTAGCAAATTAAATTATTTGATTATTTTATTAATGTTAGATTTAGTTTAGTGTTCTGGAGACTTCTGCAGCAGTTTTATAGCATTACGTTCTTAACTACAGTAGTTGCACATTTTTTCTATAAAATGCTACTTAGTAAAACATTACTGTTAGAAATGTGTAAAATTGACTTGGTGTACTATTACATTCGATTATATGATGAGATACAAGATTTTGCGATGACATTAATTGAAAATGCCTAAAGTTTTTACATCTACTTACCTTTTTACTTGTTTCCTAATTCCTTATTCCTGTCAAAAAGGAAAAATGTACGATAGGTCAGCTCTTATCCCATATGGATAGCAATTTACACCTTCGTATTCATATTTCATTAGCAGAAGAAGATTATTTTCATTAAAATAGATATATAATAAATATCCATGGTTAGTTTACATGGAGTTGGAAGAAAATATTTTTAATTTTAAATAAAAAAAAAAAAGAATTTCGAAAGGGATTGCGAATGTATGAGAATACAAACCGCTAATCATGGATTGTCATGGTGTCGCAAAATATAAACACGAACTCTTTCCACATGTTCGATTTATTCATACTTTTGATGAACAATTTCTGATAACGACAGTGTTCAGCTGTCAATTTATACCTTCCGACTATTATTTGCCATCAGAGGCATCGGATACCATCCAATACTTATTTACCGACAAGAGAATTTTTTTTAAAGTACCTTAAATAGAAAGTCACGTCCATTTGCACCAAAAATGCTCATTCCTCTTAGCATTCAAATGTAAACACCTGCTTAATTGCTTATAAACTCGGAGATTTATTTACACACAATATGAATAATTTGTGATGCTAAGAATTGAACCTCTCTGAATATTTCCTACTTCCCATTTTCATATTTTGTCTGATTCTGTCTTATCTCCCTTCCAAATTCATAACGTTTTAATGTGAAGTAAAATTTAAAAACAAAATACACGAAAAGAGAGTCGGAGTCCTAATAACCTAAATATATAGCCTTCCTTTCGCCCGTGATCATAAGCAGCTGTTCCGGTAGAGTAGAGCATAACCTGAAGGAATTCACTTATTCTCTTAGTTCCAGAAACACGATCAGACTTTTTTCATGCGTGTCATTTTTCTTTCTGTACGTCTTTGCAGGTCGCGAGTTTCCTTATCCCGCAAAATATTAGAAAGATTTTCTAACGGTTGACAAAAGAACTTAAAGTCAGCATGCTCGGTAATCCTTTTGGTTAGTGGAAAGACGAGTGGGGGTTTAATACATCGAAGAAAGCTGTGGAGAGAAAGCAGACCAAAGAAACTTTCTCAGGTTCGTTTATTTACTTCAATTTTTTTTTTTTTATTAATTCTACTTAAAATATCATTTTCCTTTTCTGTTAAGGAAAAGGAAAATGCAAACTTTTCCAAACAAAAGAAAGCTATAAGCAGCCTTATTCAAAGCCAATATCAATCACTACGGACATTGTAATAACCTATATAACAATCTAAGAATCCTTTTATAGGGCGCCGTGTACTTATCCATATTCACTTACTCTATTTATTCCCCAAGAGGGATTTTTTTTTTATACCCCAGGCGAGGCCATTTAGCAACAGGTAACGTTTGAATACTGGTAGACAGTCAACCTCCATCCTTAGCCAATCACCGATAGCTCTAGCAATGATTTTGATTGGCATTCGGGAAGGAGTATACGAAAGGCACCAACAGTACTCACGTCTTTATTAACCCGAACAATCTATATTATATCCTGAAATAGTGTGAGTTCTACGGCCGTTTTATTTCATATACTTTTTTTAATACGTAGACATGGATTGAACATCGGAATTGTTTAGATGATTGGTTGAACTAAGATTTGTTCCAAATAACTGTTGCTATTTTTCTGTTATACCGAAACTCAAATTCCTGATTAGCTTTGTTTATTCACGTTAAAACTGAATTTGCTAAAAAATACGATGAGAATTATTTATACTCAGAACAGCTGAATTTGTTCGAGATATTAAGCTTCGTGAATTTTAATAAAATATTTGTATATAACATTTTATAAAGGAGAAACCACTAGTAAAAAGTAGGATTGATAACAGCACTCTCACATAATGATTTATTCATTATTTGATTTCAGATAATTAATAATAATCCATTCTTTTCACTGTATTTGAATCTAGAGCTGTTCATACTTCATGTAGTCACAAGCATTTTTTTTAGTTAAATTTTTCTAAAATGTTCCAAATAAAAGCAAAATGGAATTGAGGTCGATAATTATACTTGAGATCTGGACGAACATAGTAGAATTATTATCATCGCATTGAAGTATTTTGATAAATATGAACAAAATGGTCCGTTTGTAAACAATTCAGTTAATTGGGAATATTATAGCATAAATAGAAAAATTAAAACACAGTTATGATGTAAAGGCGAAGATGTCATGTGCTTCGCTTTTACCTCCTGAACCTTAGTCAGAATGATTTGAACTAATATTAATAAATGCACGCAAGATGGATTTTAATTTAATGACAATTGATATTTGGAATATTTGTTAAATCACATGTGGCCATAAAATTATGCACATCCAAATTATATGTAATGCAAAATCTGGAGTATATGATTTGCCACAGTAAAGTATCAACCAGTTTGGGATTATATTCCCGAAATTTTTCAAAAATTCCAGGAACGTTATATTACTTTATAACATAAAAGCAGCTCATCGGATTTTAGCAAACAACCACAACTTCGTAAGGTAGTTCTCGCTAAAAATAACTAAAATATCAATATCGAGAATTGAATATTCATCTCCAGATATTATAAAAATTGTATTTCATATACCGTTATTGAGCTCTTTCTAAATGAAAAAATTCCTTGATGAGAGGTTTGTTTGATATAATTGGATACGTTTAGTAGCATTCTGCATTACTAAAATGCAAAATCTTGTTTTTTTTATTTTTTATTTTCTTACTTGTTTAACAAGTCCTACTTTCAAGATTGATTGATAAAATATTCTACTCATATTTTATTAGAAGTAGAGCGCTTTCGTTTCATTTGAAATTATAATTTCTCTGACTTTATTTAGAAAAATGTGCTATAGACGAAGCCATTTGGTTAAAGATAGCTAGGTTCGAATCCTCGTCGAAGCGAAGAACCTTTATCATGGCTTTTCAATGAAGGTAAGTTAGTCAGTATCATATGGTAGGGCTGGTATTTCCCTCTGGGAACTCGAGTAATTCATCCCACAATCAGGCAAACCGGCCAGACGCGATTTACATACAAAAAATACTTTTAGGGATAGGGCCAACTACTTTATCCTAGAATTATCGTTATGAAATCCAAGGATACTTGAAAAGTACCTTGATTATTCTTGAAAGCTTAATATAATCCTTGTTATAACTCTTATAACCTGCTATAATCCTTGATGATAATAACGATGATGATTAAATTTTACTTTTAATTTGGGCCATTTATTTGCAAAAATTTGTTTTGCTAATTTCATCTCTAAACATATACTGAAACAAATATTGAAAATGTGCGTCAGAGTTTGTTATGATTCTAAATAAAGAACTTTAGTAAATTTTGTCTACTAAAAACTGAGAATAACATGTGTTCGGAATTTAAAAAAATATATATATATATATATACATATATATTTTTTAAAGTGAATATAATAGGTGCTTATGCATTATGCAACGCGTTTCTCAATCTTTTAATAGACTTCAACAAAAAGAAAGTTTCAACTTCCTCAGATACTTTGAGTGGGTAAGTGTTTATGTTCATTAAAATAGCAAAATTAATTACCGATTTGGAAAAATAAGGGTAGAGAAAGAACAAATACTGTGTAGAATTATAAGATAATTATACGTAATGCATTAAAATTGATAAAGCTGAAGTGGAAAGAACCATCAAATAAATCATGAATCTTAGAGACAATCTGTCTTAAACCGCTTGTTGTAACCAATATACTTCGATCTACGTGTGTTTCATGAATTCAAATTTAAGATTGCACTGTTCCAAAGAACAAAAATCATCTTAAATGCTGAATATTTTTTTATTTTTCATTCAAAACCATTATCACTGATAGTAGAAGTAGTAATATGAATAACATGCTTATTTTATCTAGAAAATGGTCCTTTTTCAAGAAGATATGTCCGAGTACTAAGTGCGATAAAGTTTTCCATTAAAGTTTTCCATGTCTGTTAAACATCTTCAGTTATTCAACGCAAAGATTATTGGAAATCGAAAGATTAATAAAAAAAGGCAACTGCAGAGCTGTTGTTAAAAATTTGAGAAACATGAAACGAGATGCTTAAGACTTACTTGACTTACTTTTTTTTTCAGAAAAAGTGTATGTGTTGGAAATCTCTGATAATCAATTCTTTACTGCAGATACTACTTTAAAAAACTTATGGGGAGGATTTCTTTACCTACAAAGGCAGGATATAAGAGTCCGTTCTTCATCGAGCAGCAATTTTATTTCCGAAACAACGAAAGTGTGAATTATACACACGTAAGACTTTCCGTTAATAATTTGTTGTCCTAAAAATATCGTTCTTCAATCCAAATACTCACTACCATCGTGCAGAAACTATTGACTTCCGGCTTAATGAAGAGTGTTTCCAAGCAGAGCGAATTTTCTCTGTAATTATTGAGTTATTGATGGCTTGAATGTCACCCTTCATGCTTACTTTCAAACGTTCTCTTCTCAAACAGGATATGAATAAAATTTCTGTGTTAGTTATCCGCAGTTTTACATATATGGAGTAGCTTAGTAAATTAATGATGACTTGTGAACCATTGCTTGCTGGAAAAATAATTTCGAATCTTCACAGTCAAGAAACTGTGGGTCTGTTTATTCGGTTTGGTTAACAGTTCACAAACAGAGGTGATGACTATTTCATTTTCTCCCGAAAGTTTAGATCATCATTTTCGTAAGATAGATTAATTCTGCTGTTGCTTTTTTTGGGAATTTAAAATTTAGTTAATAAAATAGATTATGGTTACTAAATATTATATCTCTCTCTATTATTTGGTTACTTTGAGAGCCTATAGTATACTGTTGCAGTGGATCTAACAAGCGGGTGGATAAACCGGAAACCCACGTCTGCATACTTATATATATTATACAATCTGAGGGCTCCTGTCAACAAGATTATGATGATGTAACATGGGACAAGGAATGATTAGAAACTTATGAATAATGTAAACATGTTTACGAACGGTCTCATAAGGATTTGCAATTCTTATAGCTCGGTTAAATTTTGTCATTTTAATAACATTCGTATATGTCTTATATAAGAGCAAAGTTAACTTTCTTCTTTGTTGTTTACTACAAAGCAACCCGAAGGGCATATTATGTCTGTATTGTTGAATTGTCTGTCCAATTTTTTTTTTTTTTTTCGTGTGTGTGTTTGGTAGAAAAACAGTACTTCCGAAAATGCGAACTGCAGTTTTTCCTTCAGGAGCTATATTCTATCCTATGAAAGCGCCTCCTTGCGGTTTTGAGATTTCGCAGATGATTCGTTAATAACGATGTCATATAGTTGGAGAAACGTGGCTTACAGTTCCTTCTAGGAAGCGAATTATCTAAAGATTATTTCATCTAAAGGTGTGTTAGCCAGTTTCATAAGGAGGTGGAGGGATTTTTCTTACAGGTAACTCATCTATTTAATTTAGAATATTAGACTACAGAATACATGCGGTTTATAAATATTGTAAACTATGTACGAAAGGCCTAATCACTCTGTCCAGAAGTATTAATTATGTTTATAAGTAAGTTGCTTCGGTGTGATTAATTGAGCCTAACACGTAAAGAAAAGCTGAAGATGACTGAAACACTAGCGTTTCCAGGGAAAACACTTTCAGCCCCACGATATTTCACTCTTTGACTGCACTACTGAGATATTATTAAACAACGTTTGAAAAATCAACGATTCTGAAGTAGTTATCACACATTCCTCCTCATCTATGCTGGAATTATTGTGAGCATGCAATATTTTCTCATCTCTCTCTCTCTCTCTCTCTCTCGTCTCTCTTTCTCTCTCTTGTTAATCGCTTATATCAAAGAACTTATTAGATTTTCG
The DNA here is from genome assembly GCF_054136105.1 of Typopeltis vanoorti. Taxonomy (NCBI): domain Eukaryota; kingdom Metazoa; phylum Arthropoda; class Arachnida; order Uropygi; family Thelyphonidae; genus Typopeltis; species Typopeltis vanoorti. The sequence goes on from NC_143549.1 coordinate 151,053,519, forward strand.
CTGAATAGATATTGTTCGTTGTTTTCCACATTATTTAGAAGTCTAAAATGTATTTCTCCTTTTTGAAAAAAAAAATGCAGTTCTAGCCTCATTCGTTTTCACTGTCCAAGCTTAGCCTAAAAGAAGTTGCTTTGTAATACAGCTTCAAAGATCTACGCCCAAGAAACTATAAACCACTGAACCTGATAGATCTTTTTCTTAAATGTAGACAGAGAAAACATTCGGATAGATTAAACTCTTTAAATGGAAAAGCTGAGAAACAGTTTACAGCTTAGACCAACTATGCTCTCCATTCGGGAAGCTGTATCATTAATCTAAAATTTTCAAAACGCAAATGTTGTCTGATGTTTCTTATGTGATTCCTTTCACCTGGGCCACTTTAACGACTCATCCAGTTACCAGTTTCGCCAGCCAATACTTGGCACAGTTCTGTTGCCTCAAGCGAAGCGAGAATCATACTTGGATCAATAAGTAATAAAGCACTTAATAATGTCGCGTATGGCTCAGGCCGTTATCCTTGATTGACTACTACCGGTCTCTACTCATCAGATTAGACTACTTTCTTGGAAAACGTATGTTTAATGCAGGAGATCTCATGGCATCCAGATATATAATTTATGTAATACAAATGCGCCGTATTAGCCTCGAGAGATGTGAAGTGTTGATTACTTTACAAGTTTTGATGATACATGAAATATGTTTCTCTTAATGTCGGACGTCTTCAAATGATCGATGCAATAACCTGAAGCTATGAATTTGGCTTAGGAGTTCGCAGAATAATGAGAATTTCAATGTACATTACGATTTAGTCATTGTTATATTTTTAAATGCGTATGACCTCAATTCTTTTCACCGTTTAAAGAACATGATTTTAAGTAGAAATTTATGGATTTCTTTGCGTTTATATTTGGTGGTGTTCGTGTAGTTGTGAATTAATTACATTTCTTAACAAACATTTTAAAAAGGCACTCTTGAAATCCTTTGTCTGTAATTACTTCCATTGTTAGAGTTCTTACAAGCGTAGAATCGGTTTGGTATCGATGACGCGATATTCTAACATGGCCTGGTTTTATAGATTTCTATAAAACTAGAATGACATTAGTCTGGCTAAAAATAGAATCACATTATCAATTACCAATCATCAAATTGATGATTGGTAATAGAGGTTTGGTGCGGTTGTGGAGACGGAGAACTGTACAGGGCGTCCTCCGCGATGAGTCTTCGGACTCCTTGGAGGTGTCACGAATAATAATAATAAAAAAGAGTGAGCATGTACATGCAAAGAAAAGAGAGTTTATCTCTGGGAAAATAATAGAAAAAAAGGTATTTTTAGTTTTCGAAGGACGCAATGTGAAAATCTTCGGAGTGTTATATACAAATACATCGAAATCATCAGTGAAGCAAAATAAAATAATCAAAAACAAATACTTTAGTGTTAGTGTTTCGGAAATTTTCGACGTTTATATGAATTTAGCTCTTTTATAGAGTCTATTTGTAGGTCTGGAAGGTACAGATTGAGATCTTTAATATGGAGTCACTAATCAGATAAGTGAGACCAGTCAATTGCTTGTGACATCTGACGTATTGTACTGAATAGATTGTTTATATATTAATGCGAAATAGTATCTGTGAAGAAGGTACAGAGATCTTTTATGAAACTTGTTAAATTACCCGTGTGCATTCTTCAGTTTTGCAGTAAAAACGTGACACAAATGGTGAAGCTACTCCACCACAGCTCTGCTTAAAAGTATGTTAAAGAAGAAGGAATGTGTTATCGTTCGATAAAGTGAACTTGCTCGAAAGTTTATTAAAAAAAAGTAGAAATATGAGGAGCATTATAAAACTTCCCTCTCATAAAATTTTTCCTTTTCCCTTGCATAATGTTACAGTGCCATGGGGGAACAACCCACAAGTTCATCGATAGATGTTGCAATGGAAGTTATATAATTTGCTAGTAGCTGCGTCCATAGATTTTGACATTTGCAATACTACAAGAGTAGATGTCATAGGAGTTTGGATGCCCGATAAATACTCATTTATTGAAATAGTATGCGACTGAAAAGAAATCTCAAACAGGATTTGATAATGCCTTTCCTGGAAATCATGGCTAAAGAATAAGAGACAAGAAAATTGGTGTAAACGTGATCCTTCCCACTGTTATTACACGTACGCGTAACCACAACAGTGTTCCTAAGCTTTTTTTTATACAAAGTAGACTGTAGAAAGTGTATTTAATTATTAAGAACATCAGCGGTTCATTCACAATTTTGAAATTTAGGCATGGCTAACTCCCAGTGACATGCATGGTCTCCAACAGTTAATTTTCTGTTTGAATTCACAAAGAAACCTTCTCATTCGCTTATTATACTTCGATCAAATATTCATACTCGTACGTAAGAATTTCCGAATCGTTCATTAACTGGTTAAAGATATTTGCATTCTTTTCGGAATTTCAAGGTTACGATATTTACTCTTCACGAGTAGGGAATCTTCTTGAAGTTATCTTGAGATTTACCAAGTCAAACGTATATCCGATTTCTCTCGAGCATAATTCAAACAGAATCGCATTATCATCAGAAACGTTTCCAACCCAGTAATGAAGTTGGGATCTTCAATGTAAGGACTTTTTGATCGCATGAATGCGTTAAAAAAAGAAATCTATCAAATTCTATCATTTAAAAGAAAAAAAAAAGTCTTTAGACTGCTCGTTTTCCAAATGCAGTAATCAAAGATACTTCTTTTGTTCGAATAGTCGGGTCACTTGTATTAAAGCATTACCAATTTAAAAGCTCTGCGCTATGTCATGTTTTTATTCCTTTTTTAAACACACAAACAGCTACGGGCGTAAGAACACACACACACACACACACACACACACACACACACACACACACACACACACACACACACACACACACACACACACACACACACACGCGCGCGCGCGCGCCTACAGTTAGCAGACATAATGCACATCATTGCACATTGGCCTAATTAGTCGTCTTGCGTAATTAATTCTTATCCAGTCATAATTAGTCACCTTAGGATTATGGTCTTCATTTTCTCGTATTGCGTTTATCAAAATGCATACGCACCAATAACAGTCATTTGTGCATGACTCTGGACACTATTTACTCAGCAGTTCTGACCTGCATGAATTTTACTCAGATTTGATTTCCATCATTCAACTAGTTATTCAAAATATTGTTTCAATGGGATCATTTGCTGGAGAACAAATGGGGGTAAAGGTATCGATATTATATATTTCAACTAATTCAGATGGATACAATTAGTGTAGTCAAATTTTGGGTTTAGGATAACGAAAAAGCGAAGTTAATTGATTTTGAACTGAGTGAAATTTAATGAAATATGGGATTTGTATTAAATGTATCAAAACATTTCAATATCGGATTGAATTTATTTGTATTTCCTTGTTAAACGAGTTCTAAGCTCAATACATTGTAATAAAATATTGTCTCCGTTATAACTTAGTTTTAGTGAGAAAATTATATCTTTTGTTTTGTTTGTTTCCCGTATATATACGGTATGGCGTAGAAAACAGCTCTGAATAACTACAACGATATATATTATGGAGTAAACTGGTTTATTAACAAAGAAATATATGTTTCAAAGAAATATGTTTACACATGATGATGATGATGATGATATGTACATCCACAACTATTGGAGGAATCTTGGTCTAATAAAGCATTAGCGACGGTAGATTACGTGCTCGAAATGAACACCGTGTCTTTCAAGACAGGTTTCATAGCGCATGCGAAAGGTTCTCTGTCATCTTGAAGAACAAGGGTTGGGACATCTGCTGGACGTATTGTGTACTTTTATTCCTTAGTTCATGAAGGTTTGATGGCGGGTCATGCTGGAATACCCATTCCCTCGAAATACCCCAAACGAAGTCATCAAGTGATGTGAAAGCAGGAAAACGTTAAACGTACGAGAATTCTGTGAACCTCGAAATGAGAATCCCCGGGAAGTGGTGTGATAAATAGGCTCTAGAACCACATGATATGTGATAGGCTGCTCCTTCCTGTTGAAATATCTGTGCACGAAATAGAATGTTTTTTTGCACGAAAATTGCTCCAGCACACGCCCGTGATTATCATTTGTGTTAACAGTTCGTAGTCCCCTTTACATTGTGGCAGAACATTCCCCGTACGTCGGAACCTCTCGATTAAGGCAATGATGACACTATTGCTTGGGCACGTTTACATAAAGCACGAACTGCTCAGAAACATGTTGTAGTCTTTTACCATTTGCACTACCAATCCCGTATGAACGAAAATAATGCTCAACAATGAAAATTTTCTTCCAACGTCTATCTACGCAATTGCTGCAGCTAAATGTAATGGCGTGGACTCTATAGGGCTCTTCTATTAATACGCATGCAGTCAAACGGCATATCTTATATCCCGTGTACTGAAGAGGGTGCCGAGGTTCATTACTGTTTTTTTTTGCTCCATACCGTATAACCGATAAAATTATGCCAGAAGATTTTTGTGAGAAAAATAAAAAACTACTGATTGCGATTATTATTTTTTTACTAAGACTGGTATATAAATAAATATTAACAACTACTCAGAGAAGCACTTTGCAAGAGGTTGTAAGAGTATGTCTCCGGAACTTGTTCATTGGTAGCGTCGAATTAGAAAAATCCAATATCGAGCACCGAGAGAGAGAGAGAGAGAGAGAGAGAGAGAGGGATACTTATACCTACTCGCTAATATAATAAACTAAAGACCCTTTAAACAAAAATCACGAAGCGTGATTAAAATATAATCACGCTTCGTGATTATATTTTAATCACGAATTTTTCTTAGAATTTATCTTAGAATTTTTCTTTTCATGTTTTTTAAAGATGTAAAAGTATACATTGTGAGATAGTGGCAGGGTAGGGTTAAGGGAATACCCTCTGGGAATCAAGTTTTACTGCATCTGAAGTAAAACAGAAAGCGGTCCAAGATGTTTGAGTGGCGTTTCCAATTCTTCCATTCCATTCCATTTCTTTTTCATCAGTCCTCACGTGAGCCCAACCCTAGCACTGATAAGCCACATGTTCTTCTGCCTCTCATGTGAGCAATATATATATATATATATATATATATAAATTAAACACGGTACTATCGTCGTCTTTGACGCTGAAGATCGGGCTGTTCAGAAAATTATTTCCTTGTGGTAGAACAAAGTGAAACACTTATCATATGTGTTTTTCTGCAGCTTTGTTTTGTGCCTCAGATATAATTTTTTTTCGCCTTATCTGTATCCCAGATAAGTTGAAGGACTTATCCCCAAACAATATCTATGTCCCAACATATATTGTGGTATTTGTGGTATAACTGTGGTAATTATGTAATTGTGATATTCCAACAAGGAATACCTTGTTGGAATATCACAATGGTATTCCTGATTGGAATACAACATAAAGGTATTCCAACAAGCCTAGCTGCGCCATTTTCGAAGCAGCTAGAGGCACACTGAACAATGGAAGGAACCCAAAGATTCACTGCATACAGTCACGTGGATCTTACTTTGAAGGAAATAAAGTGGATTGTGTGCTTTTTAATTTCCCTGCAACAATTATTTCCAGAATATTTTGATAGGTCTTCGTATGTTCAATAGTTGAATTAAGTAGTTTTATTTCAGTCATCCTAAGTTTCAAAATTGGGCTGACCGGACATCATTTCGGTTCGCTTCACAACTTTCGTTAAATCATTAGAGGGGAAGTGACGAAATCACAAAGCAAAATCTGTAACGCTTCTGATGTCTAAACGAAATAAATTCAAATTTTAGGAATGGGCAAGAAGCTCGAACTCAAATATATTTCATTGGATATCCCATAATTGCTGACTTTCTCAGGCGTATGATTTTATATCTGAATATTTTTATGAGGTTTTCGCCCACAAAAGGTTATTAGTAAACCGATTGTAGATTGTACTGTGGGTAGGCTAAGGATTTCTTTCCCCATGTCTATCAATTTTATATATTTTTGATTTTTTTTTAAATTTATTTTACTGCTATAGAGAGACCAAACACGAACCGTTTTCAAGCCATTTCAAGCCTCCCATAAGCAGAGCTGGGGTTTCACACCGATGAAATTCATCTTCCACCTAAAGACAATCACAAACATCCATCAGCACTGAGGGATTCGAACCTTCGACCTGTTGGTTGGAGAGCGGGTATGCTAACCAGGCCGGCATTTATTTATTTAGAAAATAAATCAGCTTAACATCTAATCCTGATGTTCAGATTGGTATTTTAAATTTCAAACTTACATTTTATTAAATCACTCATTTCTTATACAAAGTTTACCTTAAAAAGTATATCAGCGCAAATAACTAACCTTAATACTTGTATTTTACTCACTTCAATGCATATGCTTCTCGAATTCTTCTGCATACTAAACTCCCCGTGATCGATATGAGAGAGTTCTCATAATTAACATTTTAAAAGTGATTTTTATACCTAAACCATTTTCTTAGGAGATCAATCAATATTTTCATTAAAGCATGACATGCGGCCTGACAACATGTTGTCCAACGTCTACATCACGCCTTGCTTTACCATACCTCATTACGCTTTCGAATTACAGCGTCTATCGTAATTTTACTCATTTTCTGCATAATTTTCAACCAACTTTGTAAACGATGCAGAAGAGGTTTTCAACTATTTCTCTGTGTGATCGAAAATGATGGTTAAAAACTATTTTACACAACTTTTTAAACTATTTTCAAACTATTTTACATCATTTGGCAGCAAAATGTTTATCTGTAATTGTAGCATAATTTAGTTTTCATAATTTTTCACTGGAATTATGTTTCCGATTTTTTTTAGTTCTTTGAATCTTTTAATAGTTCATTTATCACTATGTGAGAATATTTCTGTAAACAATCTTCTTTCTAAGTCGTACTCATATTTGGAGAAAATAATATTTAGTTCTTACAACTATTATCTTCATATCTTTCTATAATAGGGGATCAAATAGTAGTAGTGTGTTTGTGGGGGGAGGGGCATTGGGTCGTAACCATATCAGCGTTAGTGGTTTTGGAACTTTGTGATTACTGTTTAGCAAACAGTTCTCATTACCGAGTGCGACAGCTTTATGCGAATACATTAATCATAAACACGTATCGTCGAAACATAGGATACACACATTTTCCCTGATTAAATGTTTTTCTTTTTGTTGTTATTGTTTTACCTTAACATGTTCATTGCCAATCACGCGATATCGCGCGATGCGAGCTCTCACCAAACGGTCGATCACGCGTTATCGCGTGGATGTCGCTAACTAAATAAAAAATAAAAAAAAATTTGGCCACCACACAAAATTCCAATTTTCAGCTCGGCAATGAAAGTTTAATGACAATAAGAGCGTTAGAAGCCTAGCCTCGGATAGTTAACTTTCATGACATTAGAAATACAGCACATTTTCTTTCTTTCTTTCTTTTATATATATATATATATATATATATATATATATATAACACTAATTTACAATATGTATTTCAACCAAGTCAATGAATCGTCCCACACACACACACACATATATATATATATGTGTGTGTGTGTGTGTGTGTGTGTGTGTGTGTGTGTGTGTATATATATATATATATATATATTATTGTTGTATTGTACTACCTATAATCCAACAGTTCTATGTATGGGGCAAGAGACTGGATTCTCTTAATGCATTTCTTCTAGAACTGGAGAGTATGTATTTTTTGAGGAAATCGTGTAGAAAACAACGTTTCAAAGGACAGAAGTCTATGGAATGAAGGAAGAACAAGAAGAAGGGAAATTTCTCATTTGAGTTTGAAACTTTATATTGATGTTGACCAGCAGCTGCCGTATTCTTGCATGATTAGAGGAAAGTGCAAGAATGGTGTTGACAATGAAGCAGCGCCCTATAGAAAGACATAACGCAGAAATAGAATATAATGGAATGCGAGTGAAGACAGGCATTGGAAAAAAGGAGATTCATCTATTAAGCAAATAACTCTTTTCGTATCACCAACATTTTTGAAGGTTGAAGAGGTTTCCGAAGTAATATGTTTATGTCTGGATAGTCTAGATGTGAAAGTTAACCAAAGAAGGAGAAATCTCGTTAGAGAGAGAGAGAGAGAGAGAGAGAGAGAGAGAGAGAGGCGTGTTTTGAGGAATGTCATGTTCTCAAGTCAGTGCAACTGTGTCCTTGTGAAATGGCTACGAGAATGGAAGGGACTGAGTTTGAAAGGGGCGTTGCAACATAGTATGCTATGTTGCAGGCCTGTATGTTTCGCAAACTGTTGACAAATTGGACAAACAGTGAGGTCATACTAAGAGCGAAGCGCATAGAGTCAACTGCAAGAGCTACCTGCAGTGCACAACCCATCACATCCACCGAACATGACCGTAGGGTTCTACAAAGGATAATATGAAACTTTCATATTATCCTTTGTCGGTCGATATGTTGAATTCTGAATCTGAGCATCGACTGGAACACAAATCTCGACAAAAACATTTAAAACCGAGGCTTGCAACATGTTTTCCATGTTAGGACCGCAATATGCAAGCTCCACATTACTGAACCAACATACAGCGTCGTCTTCAGTGGTGCAAAGAGAGTGTTATTATGTGCATTTATATATGCACATTATATAATGTGCATATAATGTGCATATAATGTACAATATAATACCAATGTACCGTGTCATAAGGATACTGCTGTAACTGCGTGTTTTGTGGATATGAATGTCACCTCACTTGATTAGCCTCCAGAGATCTCTGATCTCAACCCTATTGAACATCTTTAGGATCAACTGGAGCTTCGGGTAGGGTGAAGGGACGTTCGCTCTACAACAGTCCAGGATTTAATTACATGTCTACAGGAAGAATGGTCTAAAATTCGCAATCGTACGCTTGTGGAAAATATGCTACATAGAATTTCTGCAGTCATCGCAGCAAAAGCGATGACTTATATCCTATATCTTATTAAGGTGGGCGCTTTGATTTGTTCCTCACACTATGGTGTCCGTTAACTTGTTTCCAAGCAAAGCGTATGTGGTAGGGATTTTTACATTTAATATTGTTATATTTCTTCTTTTTTTGGCGTTTTGATATTTTTTGAAATGTTTTATATGTTTGCTAGATTTTGTAAACAGTAATATCAGAATATATTTCATGCTATCTTTCATGACAGTAGAATTGTAGAAAACTATAGAGCAGTGAACACAACTCCCACACAGAGAATGTCCAAAGTCCATTCCAGACGCAGTCTCAACAGCTCTTCATTCAAGTTACTAAAACTTACCCCTTCTAGGCCCAGCCTGGAAGAATAAATAGCAGCAGAAATATTCGCTAACTGACGGGGAATCTCTCAAGTATTACCTGTAGGTTCTGTCTCATGTACTAATTTGTCGACCGGCTTGCTGAAACCGCATTACTGCTGCATCCTCGAATGGAGGTGCTGACTCCATGGTTGAATATTTATGGTGTGAACAGCATCACCAGCGAGGCCACAACCTACACTGCATGAAAGTAGACGGGATAGAAACCAGAGGCCTTCCACTAGAGACGGACCTTGGCAATAGTCACATCATGAGTATAATACGCAGGACGGTGGTGATTTATTCAGTAACTAAAGTCATATTCGACATAGCGCTTTGCTTGGTATTTCTTTCAAGTGGGAAAGACCTGTTAAGGCTGCAATACTCACTAATTGACTCGCCTGGTTGCCCATGTAAATATAGCGTCTTTCAGACACTGCAGCCCGTGTAGAGTTTCTTCCAGGAAACTCGAGTTTTTCATCAAGGAGAACAGGCAGATCTGCCAGAAAGCAGTAAACCAAGGCAATATTCTGTTTTCTGACCTTATAGCTTTAGTTGTTTGTCACTTATTCAAAACAATACAACACATTCCTGCATACTAACTATCTTAAGTGGCATAAAAATATAAGTTTGAGTTACCGTATTATGATTCAGTGTCCTGTGATGGCACATGTCCTAATTACCAAAAGACAAAACAGAAAATAACATCTTCATGTTCATGCTCATGTATTCATGGGATGACTCACTGCTCATAATATGCATTTTAATGTATGTTTGAATGCAGAGAAACCCACCAACACTATTATGTCTCACCTTGAATTCACTTAATATTGGCAAACATCAACTACCCACTTTGGCAACATTCAACTCATCATACATGTAAAGAATGCATTTTTGATTTCTTTGCTTACAACATCCTTATACAGCTTCCGAGCATCTCGTGTTTTTCCAACTCCACTATGTTTTGGTTTGGAGTCTCGTATACCAATTTGGTCAACTGATATCACCAACTTATGAGTCTAAATATATTTCTCTTGTCTGCTCAATTCTCCAAACTGCATTCCCTTAGTCTATCCTTATACGAGACGTTCTCGTTGCAATGTTAGTTACTTGTCTTTTAATTCGCTTCATCGCTTCCTTTATCTCCTAGATTTTCAGGAGAGGTATATGTATTCATTGTAATCCAAATGAGAGCTAATTATGGTCTTATACACTAATAACATTACATTCCTATCAACTTGGATGTTTCTTTCTGAATATGGCTGCAACCACTGGATAACGTTCGCAATGTTCTTCGTCTACGCGTCAATATTTTTTCCATTATTACCCTCTGATCCGTCGCCCTCTCCACCTGCCAGTGCTCAAATTTTTAAGTATAATGCATTACATTGCATTCCATTTTTTCTAGAAAAGATTCACTGTGATTGTTATCTAATTTATTCCAATTTCCAAATAACTGAATATAGCCATTCCAGCTTTCGAGTATGACGTTAATCTATAAACTGAAAAATAACTTTCACGAAACAGAATCTTTTGGTGCATTACGTATCATCGCTTTCAAGATACTGAGTTTTCGATAAAGTTGCCTATGTCTATCAGCCAACCATTTCCATTTACAAACAATCCCTCTAATATTCATTTTTCAGGCTATCCATGCCAATTTGCTATACGATATTCTGTCAATAGCAATTGCAAAATCCCTAAAAAAATTATTACCACATGTGCACCTTCTCTTTCAATGCATTTGTGACTCTATTACAAAATATCAAGAAATTAATGAAACAAGATCGTCCTTTAACAAAATTAGGCTATCATCTTATGTGATTATCATTTTCTTAAACTAGGTTCTAATTCTAATGTTAACCATTTTTTTCAAATTTCACCATTTATTGCTGAAACACAAACCAATTGACAGTTTAATGTTGTTTTCGATTTCTTCGGCACTTCTGCTAAATTCTGCTATGAAGGCAGTGTATTATGTCCGTTAAATGTCAATTCTCCGGGCACTGTTTAGTGGATGAACAATCCTTTTCATCAGCTGAAAAGCTTTTAAAAATGTGTGTCATAGACGGTATTCTAACTTAGGGTTTTCCAAAGATACTAACTGAGTTATGAAAGTTCCGATTTTTGGGGATGGCTCAGATCCGATGGCGGATCAAACGTAGGATTATTTTCATGTTCTCCGGTGGCTTCCAGACATATTATAGCTTGTGAATGGACGACATCGAATTGGTGTTATCATCTATGGAGTTTCGTTGGTTCGAGAATAAGTGTGTGTGTGTGGGGGGGGGGTAATTAAAATTGTTTTTATTGTCATGAGAGTGAGATTGGATATAGTCTTTGTGGTTTATTTCGTATTGGTTGATTATCACTAGATAAAACAATATCATGGGAATATAATGGCATTTAATAATGGTGATCTCTATTTCATATTTAAATTGTACTGCACGGAATGATAGTCCAGCAATATTTGTGAATATTTTCGTCCTTTTTTTCTTTTATTGTGGAGTATAAAGAGGTTGATAAGTCGATCAGTTAGTGTAGATTTAGTAATCTTGACAGTTTATTATGGCGAAGATTATTCTGCAATGAGAACATCTCACGATATGTTTGATGGCTTTTATAGATGCAACAAATTTGTTAGGATGTTATACAGGCGCCTGATTTTTGGTTAAGATATTAGGTGAGGATTAGTTTTAAGCATTAATAAATTGTGTTAACAGAGAAATTTCAGTAATTTCTAATATTTGTAGTTTTTTGATATACTTTTTAGCAACAAATTTAAGAACTTTATCGATTTAGTTTCTTCATATTTGATAAATAATTTTAATATACAATTATTAATATTAATGTGAATATTAAGAAATGTGTAATCTAAAGTAATCCGTAAATATGTATTTCTTTTGTTGAATGTTTTTTTTTTAGGATTTTCCTGAATTTGTTTTGAATATCTTGAGTAGAAACATCAACAATGTTCTACTTCAGGTTAAGTGAATGTCTTACATTATTTCTCAAAAAACTCCTTAAGTTCATTTTCCTTTTATGCTAACTCAGAATAATTTAGAAAGTATCTTAGAAATATATTTTCGAAAGGAGTGTGCTCTTTGTTGTTTTGCAACATTAAACACACAAAGTAGCAAAGTCTTGAATGCCCTTCTTAATAGAAACGATCACAAAGCAACGGTAAACACTCACTACCAGCATTTCTTTTGAAACGAATTTTGTTAAAAGATCTCATTCACATCACTATCACCTACAGGTATTTACTCGGTGTGCCTACTTCAAGCAATCACGACCGGATCTTTAGTGAGGCTCTCGAGCGTTCTGATCTTGATAGGCTCTTATCCACTTCTTTGAGTTTTTCAGTAAACAGAACCAGCAGTTAGACATTAGGACATTTTGAAAGTTCACGTGAAAAAAAAGCCAATGAACTCGTGATCACAGTTTGGTCTCGGAGGATGTGAAATGCAGCAGACAGAATCCCTTCGATGGACAAAATGAGAGTTGATAAAAGAAGTGAAAACTGCAGAACATAAAGAAAGTGCATTAGTGGTAAACTTTGTTGAATAATTGACAGGATGATGTAAGGCAGTTTAATATATTGGTTCACCTTGGAAGCAGTCACGAAACATTCCTGTTTCGTGATTAAAGTCCATTTATGTTTTTTTATGGTTTCTGCACACCTTCACAGGTGTGCAGAAACCATAAAAATCGGTGATTATGCAGAAGAACGCATCTCTGTACTTATTTTCAGAAAATAAGAATTAAGCATGAGAAAAGTATTAAGCATTAAGCTTAATACTTTTCTCATCGCAAAGACGAACCGTATGTTTATCATTACAAAGTTTAAATGAATGCTTAATGAATACCATGATGTAATTATGTTATGTTTCAATTTATATATCGGTGATTATTTGACCTTCTGGCTCTTTCCACACACGCATATTGTTTGCTTATTCAAGTTTTAGATTTGAATATAAAATGTTACCAAAATTAATTTAGCTTTCTTATTATCAGCTTACACTGACCTTACTTATAAATTTGACTTGGAAATCAGCTAAAATTAAAATTAGAATTGCGAATATTTATTTTCATTTTTTGCATTTTTAGAAGTTAATTGCGACTGAGGTCAAGAAAATTTCTTCTGGTAATAAAAAATATCAGATATAAAATGAATTTACAAACAAAACATCATTATATATATTAAGAACACAAAACACTGGCAGGCAAACCAACCATCCAGGTCTTTAGAGTCACTCGATAGGACACGTGATAATCATGGCCGCCAATCTCAGGACTGAAGACAGTACCTGAATAGATGAATTATTAAAATAGATGAAAATCACAATAAAGGTGCTCACTTTAGAAATAAAAGGATTGCTCTGGTGATTTGTGTACTACTGAGGATAAGGAGAATTGAGCTGAGATAGATTTTGTGAGAAAGAAGGCTTGATTGTGTTTTGGCAGCATCAAAGGTGACCAGGTTATATTCGATTCATTGAAGGATTTTATGGAAATTAATGTTTAAGGCACAGACTGTAGATGATTTTGATGTTTGAAACAGTTGAGAGCGGCAAAATGTGCAACATTAATAGGAGAATGAAGTGTGCTACCATCAGCAAGCTGGGGATTGGATTCTTGGTGGTTACGAACAATTCATTTATGTGTATGAGAAAGAGGGCAAGTGATAGAACAGAAAACGGATCTACTCTACACTGGCGGAAAAACTCGAACAGAGGGAGCCATTCATCATGACACAATGGACGACATTTCGAAAGCTAGCTATTCAATTACAGAGAGTAGACTGGAGGAAGGTAATTTCAGAGCATCCCTTGATGCCAGATATATACAGCCATATGCTGTTGAAATGCCAAGACTGACTGCATATTTATCCAGACCTCTCCACGGCACCTGTATAATGTAAATTATACAATTAGTACCTATTTGTATAGTGGTGGATGATTTAGGCCAGGGGTTGGCAAACGTTTTCTGAGAACGAACATATAGTAAATATTTTACGCTTGGCGGGGGCCAAGAGGTAATTCGACGACTTAATGTACTTATGTATATATAAATAGAAAACCAAATTTACGCATTGTGTATTTAATTTTGTTGTTGAGAAACAGATTTTTGGGAACTTAGTGAGAAGTATGGAACTCGTGTTTATGAAATACACTTAATTGGGGTTCAAACTTTGCGAGGGCAGTCATCAAAAATCAGCTGCAAATGCTCATCAGATGACGCTGACATGTAACGAGACTGCGTATTTCATCTTAAAAAAATGTATTTTCCGAGCTACGAAATTTGAATATAAACAAATAGGTACTAATATTTACCTAGGAAAACTGTTATGTGATACTTAGAAACGCAAGACACTCATAATACTGTCCAATTAGCACTGTGCAAGCGAGCAGCGTCAGTGGCAGAGAGAGCCTAAGAGAGCGAAACATAAGCACTGCAGTAAGTGTAACGCAAAATGCGACCATAGATAATGCACAAACGAATGGCCACTGTTGAGCCACATTAATACTATTCTATGATTTCATGATTCTGTCTTAGCATTTATTTTAAAAACCATGCGCCTTAGTTCGTGGTCCATACAGTAATAGACGGCGGGCCAGGTCAGACCCGCGGACTGTAGCTCTCCAGGCTTAATAAGAGATCAGCCGTGGTTCTAGAGTAGCAGAATTCATAACAGTAGTCGTTTATTAACTGAATTCTTCGTTGTTTTAGAGAGGACTGAAGTAAGAACTATCAGTCATTAGTTTGGTAGCAAAGTATCTAAACTTCATCTAATCTTTTTTTGGAAAAGATTGGATATATGCTTTACTCTCATGAATATTGGGGTAAGTGCTGGCTGAGTATAAAATATTGTAGAGAAAGTAGAGGATGGATGTGTATTTTAGTTCATCGGCATCTCTCCAATTCTCCATTGGCCTTCTCTGCAAGGCAGAACTTAGAAAAACTGAGGAAAGAAATCACACTGCATACGATTGAACATCGAAAGTGGATTATAGTGGTTGTTGTAGCTGCAATTTTTGAAAAGAATAGATGTCTTCTAAATAATGGTAAACATTATTCTATCCCATATATTTCTTTCATGTGGAGGAATACCGGAAAAATGTTTCTAGTATGTTCTCTCTTCACAGAAGCCTATAAACGACACATCATTTATATTTGTTTATGTCAAGCATGTTGATAGAATTGATGTGAAAGGGACTTTTGTAGTGATTTTGGCACTACAAAAGTCCCTTTCACATGTTTTGTATATTTTGTTTTATCTGTAGTTTTCGTTGAAGTTAGTTTCTGAGGGAGCTTTTCTTAATTTTGGAAGATACATCCTTGATGAATGCTTCATTTTGGTTATAATCAATTATCTGCGAGAGGGGGGGGGGGTCTGGAAAGTTCTGATAAACTCCTAGAACAAAAATTATATTAAATCAACTTATATAACACACGAGAAAGAACATACTAGGATATAAGAATATAAGAACATAAGTTACCTTCATAACTCTGCTATTAGTATGTTCTTTCTTGTTGTTATATCAGTTCTAGGTGTTTATCAGTACTCCCCCCCCCACCCCTCGTAGATGATAATAATTATTAAATAAGTAAAAAGAGAGTTGGGCTTAGACAGACGCCCATACACAAACAAGCGTATGGGCATCTCACCTTACTATAACATGGTCTCGGGAGTGCCTTCCACATACAACTACTGACCCCCCCCCCCTTCCTGCACGAACTTGCAGAGCATGTAGCAGAGGGTTATACACCAGCTAATCGGGAATCCTTCTGATTCCTAGTGACAGATTGGGCCCGTGTATCATATAGTGGTCGATCATGCACAGTATTACTGTTCACTCGAAATGGCGAGAGGTTTTGAGTTCTGTGAGTTTGGCATACCTTTTAGGAGCATCACTCACACTGCATGGAGAAGAGGATGAAGAAGAGAACTTCCAACTCTTTCTCTCTAGAAAAGTCATGCATTTGCCACTTTGGGACTACCATAATCAGGAACGTGGCACTTTACCAAGCAATGAAAGTAAACGTCTATAAAGTGAGTCTAGTTGGCATTTGCTCTAACTTCAACCCTATGAAAAGGCGTGGTTTATAATTGACAAGGAGCCTGTGTTTATTAGTGACCCTAGACCAACTTGATTGGTCCAATGAAAAATGACTTCGTTTTCCACCACATATTGTAGGTTGCAAGTGCAAATCCTCTTAGCAGTAAATGTTTATAGTTGAGAGATGATATTCATTCTCTGATTTAAGACAGCTATCTTTCTCTTTGAAGATTTGAGGTGACTTATAAAGTACTATGTTTTGTCTTTAAGTAGGTTCAAGGATATATTCCTGGTTGGTCCCACTACCAATTATAGTTTTCAAGTTCGAATCCTCTTGGCAGGCAATGAATGTTTGTAGATAATAAATGCTTTTTATTGTCTGATGAGAGACAACTATCCTACTACTCTTTGAAGATATGATGTGACTTAAAAAGTATCTCTTAAATAGGCTCAAAGATATATAATCCTCATTCCACTCAGGGTACCGCTCAGATGTAGTTTTTGTCTTTTGTGAGATTGTAATAAAATGCATCCGATGGCATATCATACCAATCATGTAAAGTTGATAATTAGTGGTTAAAATTTCCTTAACACTAAGGCATGAGTGGAAGCTTTATTAAGATTCATTCGCATCTACCTAATTCCACTTACACCTGAATATGAATTTCTCTGAAGTAATAAGCCAACACAGGATTAAATGAAATATAAGTAATACCAAGCATTATGTTGAGTTGTCTAGGATTATCTTTTGAGGTTCCGAAATCATATGTACGGGCATTAAAGGAAATTATAGTGAATGTTTGGCTGTTACAGAGGTTAATTAGAAAGCTGAATAACTTAATTAATACGACAAATCAAAAGAAATGCAATACTTTAGGACACTTAAGACAGTAATGAAACTTTTCACTACAGCACAAACACAGCGAATTTATATTATCACATTCCATGAGTATACAGATCTCTAATCTAAGCATATAAAAATATCATATGAAAGTATAACGTAATCTTTATTTCCATATTTTTACTAACGTATCTCGATGTCTTTACTATCTTTGCAATATCATTCGTTTATACGCACTTTATAAATAAAAGATATGAAAGTCTGAGGATGATCTAGAGACTCTACTCCTATGTATCATAGTTACCACTGGAAATTCTTGATAGCTGGCAATCCTAATAACCAAAAAGTATCTACACAGATAATACCTCTTCAACCACCAACTTCGGTGAATGCAATAAATATGCAGTTCTACCTTTTACTGAGTTGATTCGCTTGCGTGGTTACAAATAAATTTTAGCTAGCATTCGTAACGTTTCCAATGGCGACCTGATGTTTACGAATTTTGCTTAAGCCCATTGCGTTATTGTTAAACAACCCTATAGACACGAGCTATTAATTTCCTTGTGCAACATTTATGGATTATGTACCACCATTCAGATCGATATAGTAATTTGTCTTCGAACAGAACCAGACTCTTTTAAAATCTTTTTAAAAATGTCTTAGCAAGCATTTACATTCGCTCGGCAAATGTTTGATTTTTGTTTTCCTCATGTGAAGGAATTTATGTTGAACGAATAAATTAGGCTTTTCATCTTGTTGTAAATCCATTTCGATATATCATATGCAGTTTGTTCCTTTGTTTTCTTAATAATCATCAGTAATGATATCCCCAGAAATATCAGAAAATTTCGAAATACTCAGGCGCAGTTGTAAGTAAATTATTATGAATATTATGGGTAGCTGATTAATCACTGAAAAATTGTTGTCACAATAGGAATTAAATTCAGCATGATGGAACAGTCATTTTAATGAACATGCATATACATATAATGAATATGTGGGATTGAATAATAGAAGCATGTTCGTAATTTTGTCTGACTGGCCCAACTTGCCTCCCGCAAGCAGGCAAACCGGCCCCTGTGAAAATACACAGCTACAGACATAGGCCACACCGGGAGACATAGGGCTAGCCACCTTATCCCCGGGACGGGTACGGTTTAGAAGGGCTAAACATAGCTCCGTAAGGCCCCTAGGCCCTTAATACCTGAAGGGAAGAAGAAGAATTTACAGAACAACATTTTCTAGGTAACTGTGACATTAAATTAAAAGAAAAATAAACAATTTAAATTTAGTCTTTAAATTTTACGTTACGTAAAAATAAATCTTTAGATTTATTTTTACGTAACGTTTGCATACTTGATTACAAAAATATGGATTTTACACTTTTCATTATTAGTTCCACCCCATGCTCCGAGCCACCAATATGAGGCGTAGTCGTCAAATAATTCACCGCCCATTACGTGGTTGCTATCAACAATTTAAAATATAGTCGTGCCTCCTACCATTTATTACTAAACGTTACCAGTGGAAAGTATCATAAAACTAGGTCGCCATCTGCGAGTTCTATGTTCTCTAACAACAGAGTATATTTGTTTCGATGAGGGAAGTTATTTTGCACGACACTAGTTACTCTCTGAACAACATTGATCGATATTTCAAAATATAGCAGCAGTTAAGCCGTTCTTTATACTTCATTAATTGTCTAGTAAAAGTAATAACACTAGAATTTATGATGGGTTATAAGCCTTCATTAGAAAATGGCTATTTCAGTTATCATTTAAATAGCTTTGTACTAGGACTTTGTTATAGGACTTAGTTTTTTGCAAATAATCCAATTCATTTTAAGTATGTTGCAAACTGAGTATTTTTTATATAATATAAATATAAATACAAACTTAAATATAAAAACCTATCATTCTAACATATTCCTTGCGTACTTTGTAAGGTGTCTAAAGCGTGCTTTAAAGCAGAGTGATTGAATATTAGATTTCGATCTATGCTTTATGTGTACTCATACAATTACATTTTAGTGGTTTATTTTCAAATCATACGCCTATTTTTAGCCTACCTATAGTTGTGAATTTCAAGATGCATTCCAGCGAAAGCAATAACTAACCGTGAGCAATAACTAAAACGTTTGTGGATGGCCTTAAACCTAAGAGAGAACATTTAAATGTAAACGGATAAAACTAAAGTGACTTTACCTTGCTTTCGTCTGGAAAGGCTAGTCTGAAATATAGTGGTTATCTATGTAACACTTGGAGCGGAAGGTTGTAGCTGGAACTATGAGAACATGGGATTTAGGAAATACAAAATGCACTTTTAAAACCCCGAAGGAAGATCAACCTTCAAATGGAATAACAGAAATAGTATGTATCCAGTTAGATAAAAGAGTATAAAAAGAATGGCAATATCAAAGGCTTCAGGGAGAAAAACGATCTCAAACATCAAGAAAGAAAAACAGTACACGTATGGAGAACAAATAGTAGAATCCTCTGAGATGAAAGAAATAAAAGACTTCACAGTTTTCATACAAACCGTTCGAATTTTATTCTGCAACTACAATAATTTTACAATAAAAGTATGAGTACATTTTTGAATAGACTTTTTCTATAAAATTAATTTCCTCAGAGCCATAATCGAACAATTGGATAAGTGTACTTCATTATTATTATAATATCATAACATCACAAATTATTATTGTAATTTGTGATGTTATGAATGAGAAGGAAATATACAAAACTTGTGTTTGTTTTCTAAAAATGTTGATTTTTGGTGACGCTTTCGTGGATATAAATAAATAACTGCACTATCAATAACCGACAAAATCGGTTGAACTGTTAGTTTATCCAATCCCAATTTTATCAACCTTTACGCTCATAATCTATTGAAATATAATGCTCTAGTAAATCATTTCTAGCGAAAAAATAATTCGTGGTGAAATATAATACTTTTATTAGAATACTTCTAGGGAAAAGTTTTAAACTAGTAAAACAAGTCTAACGAAAATTATTCTAGCAAAAATTCAGGCTAAAAATAAAAATTTAATAAAAATTCGAATGAAAACTGATGCTTTCATTAAAATAGTAAAATATAACGAAAACAAACTAGTGAAATATAATACTATACTAAAATATTTCTGGTGAAAAAGAATACTTCATAACAAAGAAGCAAAATTCTAGTGAGAACTAGCACTTTACCTTTACCTTTCTAGTGAAAAATAATACTTTAGTAACATTTATGAAAATAATAGTTATAAAATAACGTCAATTTTGTGAAAAAGAATACTCTATTAAAATAGTTAACAAGTTGTGTTTGATAAATTCAGTATTCAATAAAAACCTTCAGTCTTGCCCACTTATCCCACTATTTTGGATCATTGAAGGTACCAGCAGAAGTACGAAATATATCCCGTGTACAGTACACTACAGATAAGGCGCATTCAGTAGAATCATGATATGCGCAACTACTGTAATCTGTTACTTTCTGGAATGAACGAACAGATCCTCCAATGCAAGCAGCTGTTCACATCAATCGACTTTTTCGAAGAATGAAATTTTTAATACAGTTTCTGTTTTATCACACCTGTTGTTTTCCTTATATATAAATGATAATAAATAGCTAAAAATAGAGTTATATATTTGTAATCCATTATATTATTACAATATATGAATGAAAAGAAACTGATTGTTATTACAATACGATACTTTTAACATGTGTGTGTGTGTGTGTGTGTGTGATATCTGACCGACAAACGAACTTCACAAGACCTATAGCACATTAATATTAGATACGAGTAAGAGGATAAGAAGAAAGAATGAAATAGTTGACATTTTTAATTAAAGGCTATAGTCTTTGGGTAAGATCTGAGCGAGCAAAGAACAGAGGAATGAAAGAGAAGGAGTTGGTTCGATAGTTTGGAGGTGGGTAGTAAATGGATGCCGACCAGTAGCTGCTCTTATTCGTACAGCTTTGGAGAAAAGTGGAGTAATGGTAGTGGATAATTCAGCAAAGCATTAGTCACCATTAAAACGGATAGAAGAGGCATACGGAAGAAATTGGAAATGTATGTGTGTGTGAGTGAGGTGAGAGAGAGAGAGAGAGAGAGAGAGAGAGAGAGAGAGAGAGATGAGTTATTGATTAAAACAAATCGCTTTGTAAATTAGTTATTCCAGATTAATTATTATATTATAATATTAGAAATTATTTATTCCATTGGGTTTTCTCGTAATTGCAAGATAATGAACTATGGTAAATGTAAATATTGATTAACTTTAACTTCAATAAACTCTTGAGCTGTAAATTTCAAGAAGACAAAAAGTGTTTTGCACAAAAAATGAAACTTTTTTCCTTTATTCTTTGTTTCCTAGTTTTTTTGAGTAATTACCGTTATATAATTAAGTACGAGTGGAGGTTATATTACGAAAATGACAGGAGTCTTCTACACTGCCTTAAGACGCCGAAAGTAAACAATAAAAGAGCACTTTCGTTGGCAAAGAGGTGCAGCACATCGACGCACACATTGCTTCAAAAACAGATGACACTGGATACTTTCTGCAAATAAAATTACTGAATTATGTTTGCATTTTTTTTGCATTTCATAAGAACATAAACTTACGAAATTTATGATTCTATTCGTGCTTTTTTCAGGTGATCATCTACTTTTCTACATGGATGATCGCCTGAAAAAATGCAAGTAAATCATTTAAATAATATTTATTTGCTTAATAGTTTCATTATGTAGATTGATTTGTTACGCAGAATTTTGGCAATCGTTTTATAATGTAACCGTTAAACAGATGCTTAATCTTACAGATTTCTGTTCATTTGAAGAATTAAATGGTCCTTTATATTTAACTCATTTTGGACGGATGGAGTTCTTCAGGAATATTGCTGATTTTAGGAATTTTAAGTTTTGTATACATTACGAGTACAATACAGAAATTTATTGAAGTAGCTAGTCATTCCATTAAGATTATGATCTTTATATAGATTCAATCATAATTCACCTAACGAACAATTAAAATATTTCATCATAATCATGAATTTAAAAATATCATCCTATGATATTTTTAAAAATATTTTTATAATGATTATCCAAAACATGACAGGTCGAAATAATGTATATTACGTTAGTATGAGCACTTCTAGATGGAAGTTTTCCTCGTCGGATTTGTTTGAAGACCTGTGAATTGTATTCGTTGCGACCATATGGGGGGAAGGGACCGTTCCAGAGAGAATGGAATATTATGGAAATATTTGTATAACATTCAAGCAGTAGAGACTGAACGCCTTTGTGAAAGTGAGTGAAGGGAATTGACCATAGATGGATCATTGACCATGCTGATAATTCTCTTCTTTTCTGAATCATACATCTTTAAAGATCTCTTAGGGACACCACCTCAAATAGAAGAACTGGATTCACTGGTTGATCAGATTTGTAATTTTTACAGATTTAATCGCTATTCTGAGGTAAAGCAACATCTTCAGCGAAAGACAGGAAGAGAAGATTTCGATGTTATCATACGTAAGACTTGAAGAAATTGGATCTGTTTTGTGCGATATAAGGTAGGATATTTTGCAGATTTATTGCATTGTAGAATGGTCTGGAGATCACAATTTTGGTGATAAAGGTTGACGTTCTGGATGTTGTGGTGATTTGGGTAGTTTGCGTTGAAATTAGTCTACGTACGACCTATCTTTCTTAGAAGAGGGTTGTACGTAGACTCATTTCAACGTTAAAGAATAAAAGAGCCTTAAGAGGCGACAGAACAGGACAACTAGAAAAGAAATACCATCAGGAGAAGGATTCTTTTTTATACCCAATTTAAAGAGTATTATTTTGTAATATTTATGGAGAAAAGTCAAAGAAGATGTATTACATGTTGTTAGGTATGTGTAATGGTTGGAGTATTTACATAGTGAATGCAAGAATTTAAGGAAAAGTAAAAACCAGGAGTTGACTTTTTGGATGTTGGATAACGTAATAAAACGATTCGAGTGTAACAGGGGTGGGAACATTGTGTTAAACAAACGGCAAGTTCCCTGATTTTAGGTCTTTCAAAATCAATTTTGGGGATATGTGGATAATTTTTGTTTCAGCTGTTTCAGGCTTTCATATAAGCAGTAAAGCAAGAAGCAGATTTTGGTGAAAGCCATTTGCAATATGTGTGGACCTTCTTTCAGACATTAGTAGAGCAATATTTATGGCTATTAGTAGAGCAATATGGAGAAATGAGTCTATGAACAACTTCCGGAGAACCAAGCTCCAGAAAATGTTGTCGAGGTTGTGGAGGAGGTTAGAAGTGTTTGGAGTTTGGAGTGTTTATAGCTATTTGGTATTCTGGCAGGCATGTAAACAATTGTTTGAGATTACTGATGATAACATCTATCTGAGTATCTTCACTAGTTTGATGTATACATTTGAAATTTGAGTTTGTTAGGAAAAGCAGGTGTGGTTTTTCCAGACTGGAGACGAAAGGAGTCATCAGAAAAGAAAGTAACTTAAAAAATTTCCAGGCAATACAAAGAAGGATAGATGAAAAGAAAGAAAGATGGAAAGAACTTACCAGGCGCGATAAGTTATTTTCATCCGTTTGTTCGTAGGCTCAACGCACGCAATGGTACCTGATAGTTTATTTATGTCAAAATTACAACCTTCGGCTAGTCTCCGAATGTCGTGCTCTTAATATTTCGTTAGTATCAGAGTGAAAAATGATAGATGCTGGCATACTATTTCTACCTCAAATTGTAAACCAGCGGTTGACAAGTATAGAACAGAAACATTACTTTTTTGATAACGAAAAAAAAAATGACATGTAAGCATCATAAATATTTTATCTGTTTAATTTCTTATGAAACAACCCCGAAGAAAGAGGGTAAATATTTCAGTAACTAGCACAATCCCGCGTGGATTATTGGGTTTAGCTGCGTAAATTTAGTAATTTGGGTACGTCAAGCACGTAGTAACACCTGCTATCCTTATCTGGTACACATTCTTCACAAAATATTGTACACTGATTTATATATTCAAATAAATAGTTAATTAATTTTTTGTACTATGGAAGTGCTTAGATATTCCCAACAGAAAAAAAAAAACAAAAAAAAAAACACGGTGCAATGAGAAGTTAAAAACGATAAACGGTGTTAGTGTTGGGAGCATCGCTAACTTAGAGAAAAGAAAACATTGGAGAATTTATTAAAAATGCATAAATGTGAAAAATATTACTCGCCTGAATGGATATAATTTAGAAACTCTTGTAGTAAACTTCGATAGTATGGTATTTAAATACATCCCTCTCGGCAGTTTTCGATTTATACGCCTGCGTAGTTCATAGCAAGGACGTGTTTTTCAAGAAGTACTATGATCATTAAGAGAATGATGAACGTTAAAACTGAATGATATCTTTTATTAATAATGACTCGGTTTAACATAAAATTTGATTAGGTAATCAAAATATCTTAATCGAAGAATATTATAATCAAAACAATAGTACTGGAGATGTGATATAAACATAATAATATTTACAATTAGAGTCACGGCGAAGAATTTAGCCATACTGCAAAACTGTTCGTCATGAAAAGCAATTAGAAAAGAATAACGAATAGAAAATTTATAGCGTCCTGTTCAAAATTCTACTATAAAGCACGTCGACGCCTACTCGATGATGTTCAGTGCCTTTCCATTCGTCTCTTTTAATATTATCTTGACATAATAATCTGTATGCCATAATATAGAGATAATATGCCACATAATTTATCGCGATAAAATGTCTTCCTGATGACGTAACAGAAAAATACGCAAACAGGAATTGTACCTCTAATTTTAGCTAATGTACACCGAAACCTAGTAGAACATGTAAGCTAATTATATGCTAATTACTGAAAGTGTTTTTCGATTCTTCGAAAGTATGTCAACTTAAAATTCTTTCCTTGATATTTTTCTTTGCAAAGTCGAGTTATAGATAGAGCTGTCTTCAGTTTTTATTACGGTGTGTTCTTAAACGTTATCGATTTCTTCGAGGATGAAACACGCGTGGTGAAATGAATTGTTCTGTCCCATTTCAAGCTTATAATCTCGTGGGAAATCAGTACCTCCAGTGTTCTACACAACTCAAAACTATGCATTCAAATAGCTGTTTGCTGAGTAAGGATTCCTACCAAAGACCGCAATTTCTTTAGCACTGGGGAAATCAAGCGTCTTTAAGTATTCTCTTTAAGAAAGAATGAAGACTTTCGTCATTTTACTGTATCGAATTATCGATCATAGCAATTCACATGGTGGAAAACAGACGACACGCTTCAAATTTGTTAACACCTTACGAACAACATAAACAAGAAGAATAAATGGCTTGAATATGTACATCATAAACAAGATTAATAAATAACGATAATTTACTTTAATTATATTGCATGACACATGATTACTGCGATATCTAAATGAGCCAAGTGATTTTTTTTATTTTACATTAATTAGTTAATGTATTCGTATTTTATTTAATGCGTACACATTCAGAATATTTGATTAATAAGGGAATTTTTATCCAAAGTATGTTCTTAGTTATCGTAACTTCTAACCGGAAGAAAAATGTATATGTAGAACGTTTCATATTTAGATGCGGGTCAGGCCGTTAAGATATGAGATTAGGATTTGAACATTAGCTACTGAAGATTTCATTACTGATTAATTTTATTTATTAAATATCCCCTAAAAAGGGATGCAAGTACAGGTTTACTCTTCTTCGAACACTTTTATAGTTGAGATTTGAAAAATAAGCTAGATTCTCTACTGCTTATGAGAAACACAGTTTTCGTCTTATCCCCCCCCCCCAATGGTTTTCCCATAAGCCTGTAGTTGTCTGAACAAATTAACTGTTGTTAGTGCTATCATAAGAGCTAATACCAGAAACTCTTCCTTTACTGATATGTTATTATCAGTCTCTTAAGTAAACAATGTAAGCTTATCAGGTTTATAAGTATCATTATTACCAGAAACTAAATAAAGGCATATGTTCTTTTTTCTTTTCTTTCTTTTTTCTTCCCCAATAGAGTTAGTCGTTCAGATTGTTAGACGAAATCACTGATTCGGTTCGGTAATTGCAAGTCTCAAGAGACTGACATCTGAGAAAGTTTAGACTCTTATCTGATCCGGGAAGCCTGTCGAGCGTGTAGTTCTTCAAACCTCTCTTCCAAGAATGATTTTGATGATATAGCAATTTCAGCAATCACATAGCTTACAGCCAAGGAGAGTTGAATGATTACGAAATGAATATCAGTGAACTTATATTTCTTACAAGCGTTTTTCGAATATGGGATTACTTTCCTATAAATTTCTAGACGTTTTATTAAGAATGTTTTTATATTGGAAGGAACATCGATGCTATTGTGCTAAGAAAACAGAGCATAGGTCATAATATCGAACCTGTTAAAACGAGAAATTATATTTTAAAATTGTAATAAACGGTGCTTACTATTCATGCATGGATAGAATTTTGAGACTGTTCTCTGCTACAATCAGAAAGGATATAAATTAATCATGCAGCTTTTCTGTAGATATTAACAGTCCAATGAAGAATCTCATAATTATGAATGCCTTTTTTATTAATTTAGTCCTGTAATATTAGTAGGTGACTGACCTTAAACATTCTATATCAATCGAAGTGGATACTTTATTGTGAATTACGATAGAAGTATAATAAGTATATTACGAAGAATAGATAAATAGAACCATACAATAAGGTTAGGAAAAGCATGGATGCATATTTAGGAATGCATATTTCATCGCAGGATTAAACTCCTGCTACCTCATTATCTAGCGGCTAACTAGTCTTCATTTGAAAGGATGTAAATATTCCTTTTGTCCTAGAGGAGAATCCAGTTTAGGTCTGAAACCAACTACAGCATGCAACATCCTCGCAACTTCAGTACGGAGGTTTTCGGTGAATAAGTAAAAGCTCCAAAACAATAAACGAATTCTAATGACTGTTATTAATTGCATATTAATTCCAAATAAAAGGTCAAATATTTCATTAAAATAATTATTGAATTATAATTTGAAAAATAGGTATAAACAGATATGATATTTAAAAAAAAAATTAAAATAGTATTTTCAGTTATTTATTTATTATTTAAGTTTTTGATTGCTGGATGCCATATTCTAAAGTTATTTTTGGCTAAAGCTATTGATTAATTTATCCAGTACAGATTTGTTATTTTCCATTTTAATAACAAACTCTATAATCAGTCTTTGCTTATACACAATGACAAACTTGATTTATTTAACTTAGTGAGAATTCATTTCACAGAAATTAATGTACTCTTTCGCCTTTAATTACTTCGCTATCTAAATTTATTAATCAATGGAATATCGTCTTCTAATTATCAATCTTGTTCCAGTCAAAAGACATTTCTTGAAACTGAAGTTTCTAATTAGCACAATATTCTGTATTCTCAGCTGCCCTCTTTAATATAACTCAACTTCACTTGATAATGAAAATTCGGTATTGCCTTACGTTTCTTTGAAACGCTAACCCTACTTCTTTAAACGGTTTATTTTTGAATGCGAAAGTCATTATATTCTTATATTTATTTCTGTGTTAACTTAATATTGACAAAATTCACTTTGAGTATTTGCATTGTTTCTAACTTTAAAAGATAATTTCTAGATAAATCAGTTACTTTGAGAAGAAGAATATATCAGCTAAGACCATATTTAACTTTTGATTTTGCTTACGATACTTGATTTTATTTTAAATTTTAAGCATTTTTTTACTGAGGAATCCAAAGTACAGGTTGCTTTATGCGGCGATCAGAACTTTATGGAATCAATAATATGAATTTAAAATTGCGCGATGGAGTTTGTCGTAAAACGTAGACACAATATTCATTAAGAAGTCACAAAGTCTAAGTTATACATATAAATTAAATAATGAACTAGATTGTTCTGGTAGCTTTCTGTCATATGAAATGCCATTGCGCTTATGCATTTTAGTGAATACTCATTAAAATAATTTTTATACTTGGAATAAAAGAGCCCATAAATTACTACGCCAACCATGTATCACCATCCTCCGATGGTGATACATGATTGGCGTAGTAACAAACACGTGGACTTTATGCTTTAGTCATTGCTTTCATCATTTTGCACAGTTTATAATGCCTTCCCATCCAAGTTACATATAGGACATCAATACTGTGATTCAGAAACCATGTTCTAGAGAACAAACATGGAACTTTTTCACACCACTTCAGTTCTCCAGTAAGCAGGGCTGAAATCACACAGACGATGGAATTCATCTCCAATCAAAAGACACTCATACATATCCAGGCATGGAAATATATTACTAAGGTAATATCTACTTATTAGCATTACGAATTAATAAAATAATACATACGTATTATTCTTCTATCATGCATCTCCTTTCTTTGATATTCAGAGCTCCCAAATACACAATTTCTCTCTCTCCCGCTTCTCTTGTTCCTTTCTTCAGATCCAAGAAAAGAAAGTTGTGCTTATTCTGGTTCTTATATCATCTTCTCATCGTATTCACGACGGGTGCATAGTATCTTCTCTCCCATCATGCTATGGGTTGGATCTGAACGTGGACGGTTGGGAATATCTTTAAATGGTAGAGCCTCATCGTTTTTTTGTGAGACTAACCTTTCCGAAAGTAGACTTGATTTTATAAATCCTTCCCATAATTTTGCTTAATATTACCCACAACCCTCTACATTTTAATATAATGTATGATAGGGATACAAAGTTCACTGAAGAACGTTAGCGTGCTAATAAGATATGTTTAATGTAATATTTAAATCCAAAATAGTTTATATTTAATTAATAATTTGAATATGAACGCTGATGATGATTTAGTTAAGTAGAAAATTATTTCTTCAACACAAAAAAAAAGTGAAAATCAATCGCCAAGATAAAGGTGCTCTGGCTTTTAAGATGCTTCCACACGTTTTAAAAATGCTTTGTTAAGGCCGGATTACATTAACCACTATAAAAATTAAGTGCGAAGCTATATAGTTTTATAGAAAGAAGGAAAAAAGAAGGAAAGAAGCACGCGTGAGTGACATGAAGTGGTTCAAAATGATAAGAATGAAAGAGAGAAAAATAAGGGAAAAAATAGAACAAAGGTTTAATTAAAGTTTAACCTCAGAGTAAACTAGTGAATCAACAAGTTTCTCAATAGCTATAAAGTGTTCGGTATTCAACAAATTCTGAAAAAAAAATTAGGTGTTCCAGAATAAACCACATATAAGACTACTTTTTTTTTATTACTCTACTAGATTAGTGTTCCTTATTGTATTCTTCTTAAGAAGATAAAATCTACAAAATACAAAATGTGAATATCATAAGGAGATAAAAATTTTAACGACACTAACTGCACATAATGGTTACAACGGTCAGGCAATGGTAATACAACATTATTGCCAGTTTTCTCTTATTAGTATTATACTTCCGTATTTTCCCCTCTATTAAAGGAAGGTACAATAGGGTATGCCAAACTAGAAGAGCAATGCAAAGTCATCGAATTGTATTTTTTCGTGAAGTTTATTCTGAAACACTCCAAATGAACGCACAGCGGATACGTATAAGAGAAAAAGGATTGAAAATAGTGACGTGTGAAAATAACTAGCAAAGGGCATAAAGAGCATGTTATTTCTTTTAATTACAGTGATTCCTACTTTAGCATGTTTCTGAAAAGTGATGTGTTAATATATACAACTTTTTAACAAAAAAAATAATAAAGAAATGAATTTATAGAGTAGCTTAAACACAATAAACGTGAATATTCTGGTAATGATTAGTAAACCATATACCAACTACTTGTTTACTATACAGTACTTATAAATTATAAAATAAAAATAAAAACACTTCACGTAACAGAACACATCTGTTCATGATCGATAGGCAATGATTCATGGCTAACACTGCTAGAAGTTGATGGTTTGATACCGAAGGATATTATCGAAGAGTGGATAGAGCTACTCTCCTAAAGAGAACATCAGACGAAGCCTGTTTAGTATGTCTTCTTCATTTTAATACAGATCTCGCCATTTCACGGCACATCACAAACTTTAACTGAAGCTCACGGCATGATATCAGTTTTCGTTTATCGCCTTATCACGAAATACTTCCTTACTGCAGTCTCGGCATATCGCAACATTTGCCCTTCTACTCGAAATACCGGAGTTCAAATTCTAGGGCACAAAAACCCTTTAATAAGATTTTTTTATCATAATAATAAAAAGCCAGACTCGTATAGATTTAACAAGTTTTTCTCCAAATCCATCACCAAAAGGCAAACGAATTTAGAGAATCATGTTATTTTATTGCTTAAACTGCAAAAAATCTAGATTTACGTCAGGTATAAAAGTAATAATTTTCGAGTAAAAATTGGAATTCATTTTGATATGTCTGTTTAGTAACTTTATGTCACTAAAGTCAATGGAAGGTATACACTTAGTAGTTTTGTGAATCATAACTAAATCTCTGACTAATTAATGTTGGCAAAGAAATATTTGGCAGCAGTTTTCTAAATGGGATCAAATTTCAAATTTAACAATTTATTCGTAAATGTTTAAATGAGAAAACAGTTTACATCATAAACAAGTATTTAGCCAACATTTTATTGACATTGCTCTTTGTGGAGTAATTTTGTTTTATCGAAAGTGATTCGGAAAGGTAATACTCGTACAATCTGAAATGCACATTAAATTTTATTTTTACAGAATAAATACACCAAGCCAAAAACTGTCCTTTCAGCTAAACTTTGTTTCTTATATTTCTGTTTAAAATTGCTTAATGGAATTCTGTAAAGTAATTCCTATAATAAAACTCACTGATTTAATAGTGTATTTCCATTTCCAGATTTCCGTATTTATAGTGATTCATGTAGAAATTTCTAGATAAAAACCACGTAGAAACAGAAATGAAATGGAGCTGGTTAAAGTCAGGTTAAAATTTTAACTTAGTAAATTATCCATCGCAATTTCGCTTCTACGTAGTTTTTATCCAGAAACTTGAAAACAACTTAATATCGTACGTCTTTTAAATAGGAAGTGCTGACTTTGAACAGTATTTCATGAACCGTATTTCAAGGAAGTATATCCTTGGATTGGAAGGATCCGGGTTTGAATTTCATCATTTCATCTAGGTCAATCAGCGAAATAGGCAAAACAACTGATGAATAA
This sequence comes from Typopeltis vanoorti, assembly GCF_054136105.1. NCBI lineage: Eukaryota > Metazoa > Arthropoda > Arachnida > Uropygi > Thelyphonidae > Typopeltis > Typopeltis vanoorti. The sequence goes on from NC_143549.1 coordinate 151,084,946, forward strand.
AAGTACTGGATATGCCTGATACACATGGAGGTCATGAATTCAGTTACCTCACTAAATATCTCCAGTCGATTACCCCTGTTATAGTTCTGTATTATAATTTTAAGGATTCCACTAAGGGTAGTGACTCTTAAGTCAAATTACTGTAGCGATTCACTGACTATTAATATTACAAGAATCATTAGAGCCAATAATTCAACGTGTTGTAACTCCGATTACTGCGAATCAGACACTGATTCTGCAAGACGTTGGCTTCAATTTAGAAGCGGCTTCTTGGCTGACATTATTGTTTTTATTATTAAGACCTAAATTCTGCTCTGAAATTCGAGCAATACTATCTAAGCTAAGAAACAGTACCACACTATTATTATTATTAAGAAGAATATAACTTGATTCTCTAAATCTACAATACGAACGTTTAAATCAGCAACAACATAAAGAAGATCTTGTCATAAACGGTCTTCCTGAAACTGCACCTACAGAAAACCTCAGCGACGTAGTTTTAAAATTAGGCCATGTAATTGATATCCCCCTACAGCTAAACGAAATTCAGACCGTAAATCGGATTCCTAGGAAGAGCAAAAACCAAGGCTTGCCACGACCTGCACTAGTCATAGTTCGTCTTACAAGCAAGTCCACAAGAGACAATCTCATAAAAGCCAGCAGATAGAAAAAACCAGTTGCCTAGGACTTGAAAGAACTGTAAGACAATACACCAATCTTCCTATCCGAATATTTAACAGCATTCTACCAGAATCCGTTGTACCAAGCAAGAAAAGCAAAAACAGAAAACAATTACCAATTTTTGTGGATCAGAGATACCAAGGTATTTTTAAGGAAGTCACAAACTTCAAAGCCGATACAAATTAAAAGCTCAGAAGACATAGAAAGGCTGTCACAGTGAAAAAGAAAAGTCTCCTAATTAGTTCAGAAAGAAAAACACAATAAAAAAGAATGTGAACCATTAAGACAGATGCAATAACACCAGAATATATCGGCAATTTCACTTATCAGACCTTTCAGATTATTCATTTGACCTCTCAAACATCAGCCTACTTCCAACACAGCAATGAAATCAATAATACATACATACATATATATAACCGGTGTCATCCTCAGATAAGCTAATTAAAAAGCTTCCAGGATGCAAGGTAAGACATTACATCTCAACCGAGATCAAAAGAAATAATAAAATAATAATTTTTTATTAGATATATGAAAAGCCAAAGGCTTCAATTCGGCGACATATAACTTGTTTAAGTTAAGGGATATTATATCCCATATCGTTTCTTAGCCGAATAAGAAACTCAAAGAGTTTCATGCCGAATATAGTAGAAACTATATAAAGTTCGGCGATTCCAAGCGTAAGCAAATACCTGGATACTGCTGCAACTGACCCTTAAGGTAGTGCAAGCTGAGGCAACTCATGAGTTGCCTCAGCTTGCACTACCTTAAGGGTTTAAGTGAAGGTTAAATAAGTGCAGTAAAATAAGTGCAGTTTAAGTGAAGGGATGTAATATCCCTTCACTTAAACTAATAATTTTTTACATTGAAAAAAAAATGTATGTATGTAATTTACCTGCATGTACTTGTGCAAAAAAATTATTTAAGAAAAAAATGTTAGCAATATGTGTAAACACCTGTATGCAGATCAGTGTGCAAGTATATATTGTAAATACTATGTGTGAATATTAATAAAGTTTGATTGACAAAGTTTGAAAAAATAATTTAAAAAACCCAGCTTGATGCATCCTCGGTATTTGATCAGTAATGTTCTTAATTCAGAGGTGGTGCAGTTCTGATCAACGTCTCTCCACAGCCAACTAAAACACTATCAGGCATTTTATTAAGAAAACATTTTAAGATACAGCGACATTGTTCATTTTGGCTTTTTTATTATACTTCTTAAAGTACTGTTATTTTGGGCAACAGCTTTGAGATGGCCAAAACTCTTAGGCAGATTTCTTCAGCTGATTTCAAAAACAGTTGATGTAGCATATTTTTGGAAAGAAAAAAAGAAAAAAATCTCACGTTTTATAGCAATTTTTCTAGATTTACGTCAGAATAAATTCTCTCCAAGCCGATATCAAATTTCTGTCCGATATTATAAATTTGATTTTGGGATATTTGCAAAGGAGATATCCACTCTAGCGTGATAGACATCGATGATATGCGAATAATTCATATACTGTATCAAGGAAAGAGAATGATGATATGGAGAATGTATGAGAGAATTTAATTTTTCCCTGAAGTACGTTTTTGCAGATCTCAGTCGTAGTAGGAAATGTAAATTTTATGCGCCTCAACCTTTCGGAGTTATCTTCTGTTAATATCTTTGGGGATAAAACGCCTTACAAGAGACGTCGTTTCTGAATGCATTTTCTGCTAAAACAGTCTTCGATTTTGCAAGACATTCTTCATCGTAGCTACATATATACTGCATGCTAAGTAACATGATACTTACCAAATATCACTCATGAAAGGAAAAGGTAGAATTAGAATAAGGACATGATGAATAATTTAAACTTTATTTTTAAAGCTCGGATGAGAAATATTATGGCACAGTTCATGTTTCTAACGGGTTAATTCAGTTTCTTTTGAAATTTTAGATATATTTGCTTTTTTTTTATTCACGACCATCAGATATATCTTGAATATGAACTTGAAGAGTTTCTGTCACTGAGATTCTAAACTGGAGCTAAAATGTGCCTGCACCACACAGAAGTTTTAATGAGTAATTAAAAGCGATTACAGATAAATAGAAAAAAGTACGAAACTGAAATCTCTGAAAAAGTACAGTTTACATGAACTAAACTTTTAAAACATTTCATAAAATATGTGAATCTCTTGGAAAGATGTTATTTACACAGAACCCTTCATTTTCTAAATTTCAACAGTTTTAGGAAGGAAAGAAGATCGATTTGTTGATTGTAGGTAAATAACTGTTGAGTACAAAACTGCTGTGTATATTACCCTTTTCATCTGAAGTAATTTCTTATAAATGCTAAAGCAAAACTCTTGGTTTATTAGTCTGGAACAGTAACATGGCTTTTGTTTAATTCATGTCATTGTTTTCATTGAGCATCCATAAGAATGCTCCATGAATATTTTTCGACTAAATTTGAGTTACCGATGTTATTCTGAGTTCCTGTAGCTTTTCGTCACGAAAACATGGTGATTTCAAAGAATACACGTAATTTACACATAAAATATAATCTCCTTACAGTCTTAGTTATTTTAGTGTCATTAAAACAACCAGCTTGATAGACTTGAATGATTCTTTTGCTCTAAAATCTGCTTATTCAAAGCGAATATATCGTTTATATGTGACTGTTATTCAGTTAAGGAAAGAATGAATCTCTCTCTCTCTCTCTCACTGTATTAAGGATAGCAGTTAATTGGACTTTTATACATATTTTGATAACGATGCCGAGACATTTGTACTTCGATTTAAACGAGCTTGGTTCGAATCTTGTCTACGATGCGAATATCTTTTCGAAGGACTTTTCATATGATGATGGGTTGTCCAATCTCAGACAGATGTAGAAGAGTCTACTGCATCCAGTAAGTGTAATTTTATATTTCGGATAAACAGTGAAATCCTTAAAAAAATATAAAAAAGATACTTTAAAACATTTACTGGCCTCACGGGCTTTTCCATAATTCCAGTAATCCCTCCATAGATATCTACATTTGATTATCGTTTCTCTTTATTGCGACTATGGTTTTTCTTACTGCATATAATAATAATAATAATTTTTTTCCAGTATTCATATCATAGCTTATTTTTATATACATATACAGACTATATACATATACATAATTAATAATAATAATAATAATAATGGTTTCTTTTGTTTCTTTGGGAGGCATTTCTGATTTCTTCCTCGAAGCATTGCAGAACATATCTGAGGAAGATAATAGATGGCGGTGGTTTCGTGGTTATGATTCTATACTGGTCGCAATCCAGGTGCTGATTTTATTGTTTGTTGGTACGAGCTTGGAAGACTTCGACTGCTATTATACAGTTTAACTTTTGTTTGCAGGTAGGGTTGGATGTGGACATGGTATGTTTGTTTGTGTCCTTGTAGCGGTGTTTTTTGGGAGAGGTTTGTCATAGGTTTTTTTTTTATGTATGTGTGTGTGTGTGTGTGTGTGTGTGTGTGTGTGTGAGGGATGGATAGAGAGAGAGAAACAGGAATTTCTCTAATTTTCATTCTCGCTATAATATTTATATAGCGCCTGTTTCAGCTCTCCGTATGTCCCAAGGTTTCTGTCATCGAACGGCAGTTTGTTTATCATGTCAGGTACGTAACAGTTTCGGGTGGCTTTGCCGTAGTGATTGTTGTACTTATATGTTATGTAGTTTGTTGACTGTGGTCTTGTTATTTGATATGTTGTTCTGGTTATTCTATAGGATGGGGTGAAGTAATGTTTTAACATGACTGTGTAGTGGCATAAGTGTTTCACCTTAAATATTTTGTGTTCTGTCCATGCTGCCCGCATAAGTGTTGGTTGTTTCCCAGAATATCAGTTTTACCGTTTTAAAGGTTACAACCATTGTAACGTGTTAGGTCTGTAGTTTTCGCAGAATTCGTATGATTGAAAGAATATGAAATATGAAATAATATGAAAGTATGCGTTGCATATTTGTGTAAGCGATATTTGCGTTGTTGTGAATGGATACTATGGCCGTGTCGTCTGCGTACTGGAAGATTTTACTTTTTAGGGGAAGATGGCTTATGTCGTGTGTGTATATGTAAAATAGAATGGGAGATAGGACAGCTCCTTGCGGTACTCCACAGGTTACTGGTACCTCTATGCTGTACGCTGATCCTATACGTGTTATGTGCTTCCAGTTTTTCATGTATGCTTTAAACCACTGGAGTAGACGACTTCCGATTCCGATATGCGTTAGTTTCGTTAACAAGGTTTTGTGTGTTAGTGTGTCAAATGCTTTTGTTAGGTCAATGAAAACGACTAATGTTATTCTGTTTTTATCCAATGCAGCATTTATTAGGTCTGTGAAATCTTCCAGGAGTGTTGCAGTTCCTTTATTTTTTTGAAAGCCATATTGTGTTTTGAGTATGATTTGAAATTTTTCAACGAATGTGGAGAGTTTGCTATGCAAGATGCGCTCCGTGATTTGGTTGATTACAGACAACGTGGCGATGGGTCTCTAATTACTTATAATGTTTCTTTTTCCATGTTTATGTATGGGTGTGATTAATGCAGTCTTCAGTGTTTCAGGTATGTGTCCCGTTTCGAAGATTTTATTTAACAGTTTTTGTATAACTGGAAGTAGGTTGATTGAGTGTTTCTTGGTGTCTTTTGGTCTGATTCCGTCTATCCCCGGTCCTTTGTTATGGTTAATTTGTTGAATTGCAAGTGATAGTTCTTTTGTTCCTGTGGGAAACCACATCGACTAGGGTGCTCGTGGACCTAGTGGGGAATGTTCATTTGTGTGAGGAAAGGTAGTTTCTTGTAGTTTTTGGACAGAGTTCACGAAGTGCTGGTTAAAGTTGTTTACCAACTGTTTGAGGGATTTGGGGTCGCAGGCAAAGCTGTGTTTTATTGTTTCTGAGGCAGTGGTTCTGTGTATATTGTCCAGCACCTGATTAATTTCATTAATCAGGTGCCAGGTTTCCTTTATGTCATTCTGAGCTGTTGTTAATTTGTTGCTGTAATAGTTTCTTTTTGCCGTTCTAATCTGTGTTGTTAGGAGATTCCGTTTTCTTTTGTATTCAGCTTGTAAAGCGATATTGTTCGGCAACTTCTTAAGTTGTTTCCATCTTTTCTTTGTATGTCTGTTAATATGTTGTCTGTTATCCATGGATTTTGTTTCGTTTGGGGCCGTATTTTTATTTTTGTTAATGCTTTGTTATATATTTTGTTAAATGCAAGTTTAAGATTATTTTATACAGCTTCAGCAGAGTCTAAAAATGCTATCTGCATCCAGTCTGTTTTTCTGATTTCATCGTTTACTATTGTTTCGTTTGTAATGCTATAATACTGTTTTGTAGTCTCAGTGAGTTTTATTGATTCTGGTTTAGTGTGTAACTGTAATGCTGTGAAACAATGGTCTGCCAGTTTGCATGTTATGACGGCTGCTGTGTGGCTGTTTGGATGGGGCCCGTATATTTATATGGTCAATACAGGATGATGTTGTTGTATATCCGACTATCTCTTCTCGTGCATATGACTGTATGGATGGGGGTATGTTATGTTATATGCTGATAAGAGGTCTAGGTATTGTGCTGTGTTGTTATTTATGTTCCTAATGTTTATATTCATTTCTCTCATTGTTATCAGGTATTCTGAATAATAATAATAATAATAATAATAATAATAATAATAATAATAATAATAATAATAATGCGCTCTTAATTCCTATTAGATGATAGTTACTTCTAACAGTCTGAAAGAAATTCACGATGAAATTATTCTTTCGAGTGATATTAGTTTAACAGCCAATAATTTCACTTGTAATATCACTTCTAACTAGAGATACGTTTAGTTTCAGCATGCAGCCATTTCTTTGCGTTTGGACGTTTTCTTGAGCTATTTTGTTGATTGTTATCTTTATGTATAATGCACTAATTCGCTACCCCCTTTACCAGGATATGCAACAGATTAAGGTATTACAATGAGTGTTACTAGCATTTCATTAAAGAGAAAGTTTCGTTTTTTGTTACTCTCAAGTATTCCATATTAAAATATGCAAAATCAAAATTTCGATGTTGTTTTCAGAAACCTATAGCTTCATGTCGTTATTTAAAACAGATTTTCGAAGAAGTAATTCTTGCATTGGATGTTCATCATTCTACACAGATAGAAAAAGTTTTTTATTCTATAAATCATCTATAATTGCGTGTTTATTTCATATGGAACGTAAACTTCAAATTAGGAGTCGTCTACGAGTTTATGAAGTCATAATTTATAAGAACATAAAAACTTTTTTCTTGAGAGCAAGCTTTCTCTTTTGCTTCATTTTTTAGATGTTCATACGGTGTGTAATTATGGTTGTAATTAACTCATGATTAACTGTTTATAACAGTGCGTCACGCACTTAAGGTATCTAGAGATTGCTGCAATATTATTTATCAGTATATTGATTGGGAAAGAAAAAGAAAGGAAGAAATGGCTTGCCAATTGCAAGATAAGAAAAATATATACCATCAACATGAAGGCGCCATTCTAATTTTTGCTTATATTATTCTGGTAATACAAGCGGATTTTATCATTTAGCCGTGTTGTTTAGCTGGCAATAAAATCCAACAAGATCTAAAAATGAAGAAGAGAAAAGAAAAACAGTTGATTTCATAAATCTAAGTGGGATTCTTAGAACAAAAGTAGAACAAAAGTCGTATGATTACTGCAGAAAATTAAGAAACAAATTGAAGAAACGTAGAATATAAAAAGAAAACAAACAAAAATAAGAAAGTATAACTTTAATGTACTAGAAGTATAAATGTATAAATAGTATATCCGTATCCTTATATTATATTGCTTGTGTGCAGTGAAGGAAGAGAGTCATGATTATAACTTCAATTAAGCTAACTAGACAATTACCGCTTGAAGACGAGGGAGGAGGAAGTATTGTTGTTGTCTTGTCCTTTGAAGAGTCTTAGATGTTTCCGTGTGCTCCTTGTACTGCTTTGGCTATGTCTGTGATTTTGTTTGTATAGAGCTCTTGTTCAGGATTAGGATCTATTTCTTGCAAGGCTGCTGTAATTGCTGGACAGGTAAAGATGTGAGTGGGTGTCAGTTCAGTATTGGGGCATTTGTTGCAGTTTCTATATGTTCTCGTATCATCTGTATTGATCTTCATTCCTCTATAATGTCCTGTTCGTAGTCTTGCTATCGTCGTGGAGGTCCTTCTGTCAGCATTGATCTCGGGAATTTGATGTTGTATCACTGATTTCAATGGAATTAGTTTAGCTTTTGCTAGTGCATTGGCATCAGCAAGAGTTATCATATGAGTTTCTTGGTTGAGTTCTCTGGCCTCTTTTGCTAATTTATCAGCTGCTTCGTTGTGATCAATGCCTACATGAGCAGGAATCCATTGTAAAATGCAACTTTTACCTAAACACTTTAGTTGATTTAAGAGTTTATGGATGTCTTGTGTGAGCTTGGTATTGCCATTTTTGATTGCCTCCATAGCTGATCTTGAGTCACTGTAAATTATAATTCCTTCAGATTGTTGAGATGATGATAGATTTAAGTAGGCTTCTAGTGCTTTATTTATTGCGTAGAGTTCGCTGGTAAAATTGGAAGCGATTCTCCCAGATCCAACTTTTATTGAATGTTTTTCACCTTTCGGGAGTAGAAGGAGAACACCAGCGCCTCCATTAATCATATTGGTGTCTGATGATCCATCGGTATAACAAATAACCTGTTTGGAGGATGAAAGCAGGTTGATGGTATTTAGGCCTTTTCCTTTAAGCATTTCTTTTGGTTCTTTTTTTGTACAGAGTTTGGTAAGGTTTAGATTTATGGAGGTATTTGAAGGTAAAAGACTGGAAAATAGAGGTTCTTTGTTTATGTGGCATTTAGCTGATCAAGACCTATTTCTTTCCTGATAGTGTCATCATATTGTAAAGTTGATGATCTGTGAAGTCTGCAATTTTGGTTCCAATGTTCATAAGTTTTTAGGGAGATATGATCACTTTGGTAGCTTCTGATATTATTTATGAATTTTATGGTGGCAAATTTTCGTCTGTCCTCCAGCAGGTCAAGCCCACATTCCTGTTGGGCTCTGATATTGTTAGTGGATGAGACTGCACTAATGATAATCTTGGATGCTTTTGCTTGTATTTTGTCTAATTTTTTCTTTACCGATGAGGCCGAAGGTGACCAGATAGGTGCTGCATATTCCATTATTGGCCTTATTAGTGTAGTGTAAGTAGTTTTGAGAATTTTTGGCTTTGCGCCCCAATTTGTTCCACAAAGCCTTTTCAGTATATTTAATTTTTTTAGAGCTCTGTTGGAAGTGTTAGAGATGTGTTGTGCAAAACGTAATTCCTGATCAAGCGTAATACCAAGGTATTTTGGATTTGTGACTTTTTCAATTAGCTTGTTATTGATCATGACTTTGGGATTGTAGGAATGTCTATTTTTCCTGTCTGTACTAAATGTACTTAGTTTTGTTTTGTCTGGGTTGATTTTGAGTTTACGTTCGTCTGACCATTTTTCTAATCCTCTCATGGATTTGTTTAGAATTTCCTCTGATTCTTTGATTTTAGCACTAGTGTGCCAGATGGCTATATCATCTGCATAGCAAGTTACTTTTGTGTCTTCTGTAAGGTAGGGATGAATATTATTGACATATAGAAGGAATAGTAAGGGACTGAGTAAGGGATGTAAGGGACGGAGGAAGTATTGCTATTCCTATTAGCTGGATGTATACCGCTTAAGATGCGAAGTATATGAGGCCTGCATTTTTATATCTGCCGGCTACTGTGTTCGCCGGCCGGTTGATCTGTTTTCCTGAATGAAAAAAAAGTTTCATGAAATAAAAATTCTACTAATCAAAAGTTGTTTTAAGTTCCCTGCTTATAGATGACTTATCGTCATTAATTGCTACTGGATAACGAGTGTCGTGAAAGGATGATGAACATTATGGTGAAATTATTCCTGGGTGAGAAGTGATATCACCTTGTTCTTTAATTTAAAATAGTTCATAATTGTTTAAAATATTTTTTTATCTGCGCAACTTACTAGAATTGTTCCTGTGAACCGTAATAGTGTAATATTATATACTTCAGCTGCGACCAAGACACGAGCTAATATACCCATGAATTATGACTCTATTTTGATTAATCTTTTGAATGTAGTTAACCGTCTGTCTCCCTGACGAGGTTCGCATAACACTGCATGAAATATGTTGAAGTTTTTAAATAAAATTCTATATAATTTTTGTTAGATGTGCAAGCCATGCAAGATATTTAAATATGTCTAGTGCGCATGTCCATTAAAACTATTCATTATTTTCATAATATTTAAGGATCTAGCTTCTCCCTTAAAATATATCAAAGATAAACAATTTCTCAAATTCTGTTTTATAATTGTTTGGGGATTGTTTTCCCCCACTTAGTTAAGGACTGTATTTTATCCAGAGCACATACGAGGTATTATTATTATTATTATTTTCATCGGCATCTATATTTTAATACATTATTTTAAATTTGTAGTGATCTGTTAATAGCCAGAAATGTTTTATTAGGTTAATTAATTATAACTTGCAAATTTCATTTTATAAATTGGTAATGTTTCTGTTAGAATAATTGAAATTGAGCTTGTGTAGGAGAGTCAACAATAAAGTACTGATTAATTCTGTAAAAATGTGTACTTTATAGTAATTAGATCTTAGAAATAAACGTATAATATATACAGAATTTGTTTTCATTGAAAAATAATGCTTTTGTTTGAGTAAATGCAAAAACATCTATCGGAATATTTTGAAATGATTATTGTTATAAATTTTTTAGCATCGATATTATTAAGTTTTTCTGCTATTATAATGATTGACTTTGATAGCTACCGTGACTCTTAGTAGATCATTTTTTCTGATTTCAAATTATTTGAACATTGATTTAACAAAAAAAAAAAAAGATTTAATAATGAATTTCTATATGAATTAAATACTCATGCATCCAGTCCAAGAAAGAATTAGCAAAGCACTTGACCCGAATGCTTGAAAGTCCATCCTATTTTATTTATTTATTTATTTATTTTGTAAAATGATTGGAAACAGTAGAGCAGGATTTGTGGACTATGCAAAAATAAAACCATATTATTAAATAACAAAACAAATAAGAATTTTGATTCTTTAACAAAATGGTGTAAACAAAATTCGTATTTTGTTTACACCATTTTCTTAAATACGAAAGAAATATGTATTTAGAGATAAGGCGCACAGTTTGTTTTAATGAAATAAAATAACCGATGTTATACTTAACTAACTTTCGGTTTAGAATTGATCTGCCAGAAAATTGTTTACATGCATATGCAAATATTATAATGGAAAAAGTAAACAGGAACTCAACTAACTACAAACTTAATCAAGTTATATATTTCTTACTATTTTAAGATAAGTGACTCTTAAATATCAGTTAAAGAAGATTCCTTTAACTGATATTTAGCTTGTCTAATTAAGACGACTACTTATATTTCCTAAATTGTTCTTTTTAATATTGTTTATCATCGTAAAGTATATTGTAAACGCTTTTATCTTAACTCATTTATCCGAGTTCACGATACTATACCTGGATGTACTCTCAGATCGTAGACTACGCAGATATTATACTTTGCGAAATCTCCTCAATCGTTAACGTTTGGCACACATTAACAGGTTTATCGCTTGCGATCGTGGCAGATTTTCAGTTAGTGGACTTTTCATGGGTATATTTCTGAGTCTAATTGAGTTCCTTGCAAATCTACGTAAGCTAAATTATCTTGTATAGCTCACAATCCTTGCGGTGAAACCATACTTGCAACACAATTGTTCACACAATTCATAGATGAAACTCAGAGTTTATTCAGTCTTCGCTACTTCGATGTTCAAGGCATTATCTAGAATTAATATCGCGACTGCACAACCGGCGGGTGCCTGTTTGCATTCGAATATAATGTTGACATTTATCAGTCGCTTATTTCCAATCACATTTCTGGCTACAATAGATGACTTTACTGTATTCCCGAGGGTTATTTATAATTATTAAGAATAAGAATATTATGAATTCATTAATACTGTGAGTTCGGAATATTAATAATATTCATGATAATTTATAATTATTCAACTCAAAGGAATAATTATGAATTTGCACTGTTAACACAAATCTCATTGTACCTAATGTTCCTTTGATGTCCTACTGACCACAACAGTCATCATGCAGAACAGACCAACCATCGTAGAAGAACACACCGAGCTGACGTACTACACTCCATTCACAATGGCAGCTAACATACTACACTAGCTTCATATCTCTTAAATTTCTTCAGCCGTAATTCAATCAGTGTAGTAGCTTCCAAAGTTATACGTGTTATGCGCATCGTTATGCACAAAGCTATAACGATGCGCATAACACGTTTCACTTTATAACAACAAAGGGAATTAAATGCAGAAATTGGTCAGGTAGGTAAGAAAAAATGTATAAGGAGAAAATGCGTACAATGAACCTCAAGCTTTTAGAAAATGCCCCTATCTGTTCTACTGTCGAGAGAGAAATAATACGAATGTGTCAAAAACAGAAGGTAGGGATGCATTACATATTTTGCAACAATATCATGGATGAGATTAGGAACCATAGTTGTGAAAAAAATCTTAGGGAAAATTGGTGTGAAGAAATCTGCAAATTCTTGTATAGAAATGATAGTGTTATAATCTTATAAAGCAAAACTATTTGAACAACAACAGTAAAACTTAATTTCCTTTAAACAACTGTCATATATTATTTATGTTGAGTTTTGCGAATATGCCGATATTAATGAAGATAAAAGTACTTTTCCATAATGCAATAATCCGATACACTTAATTTAATTTGCATTGTCAGTCTGGTTAGTGAATTATTTTTATAAAAAAGTCACGTTGTTTTTGCTTTATTGATGTAATAATACAGTGCATGACAATACCCATTAAAATTAATTACAAAGCCTTTTTTTCCCCCACTTACAGCTTTTTCTTTTACTCTTCATATAATTCAATTGTTGCACTGATAGAACAATAACTCTCAATAATTATCATCCTGGTTACGGGTAGAAATGGCTTTAAAATTCAGACAGCTTAATCTGCTTTTTCACGGTAACTGGACTTCAACAAAACGAAAGAAAATATATAAAAGAATGTTTTTGCTCCAGTGCGATTTTTTGTTATCTTGTCTGTTTCTTTCTGATACTTCAGAAATCGTGAAAAGAATGCGAGAATGCCTTCTAGGATAATCTCTTATCATTTCAGGGCACCTTGCCAGAAGAATGGTACTTTTATAAAATGGAAAACAATACTTTTAAAGATTTTCGCTCCTTTCTTTTTCTTGCGGTATGTGTAAAATAATTATCCACTTCCCTTATTCTTACAAACTTAGGTGTTGTTATTGAAAAATTATTTCTGACCATTACAATAAATCAACCCATTTCTAATTTATTGCATTTTTCTGTCTCTTATTTCTTAATGATACAGATTACTGAGAGCTAGGAAACACATCTTCAGCTGATTTAACATAACATAATTAGGTACAATGTACACACCCATGTTGCGTTATCAATAGCACATCAGTTCTTTGTTATGATCAGATGACTGTTTTAATTGGAAAAGTAACAAAGAAATATACCTTTATTAACATTTTCCAGAATATAGTATGAGTACCATTTATGAGTAAACACAACACAAATTTTCGAGTGATACGTATTGATCTGTTTCTCTACATTAAGTAGTAGATGATTTCATCACTCAGTGTAAGATCACCCGATAGTTTATTTGAGGCCAGAGATAACGACGCTAACGGACCTTTAAATGAAGAGGGCATGTGAAGTTCAATCCATTGAAGACAAGATTCTAATTCAAGTCATTTTATCCAATATATGATTGATACGAACTAAGTTTCGAAACAGATGAGACACTCCATTGTGGTAAGCGTTTTGGAAATCAGTAGGCAGCTAAGGTCATATCTCGACATCCCTAAAGTCGGGTGCATTTTTGCGGCTTAGGTAAAATGTGGAGCGCGCTATCTCTGTGTTCTCAACTCGATCCCTTCCCCTCTCCCCTAATCATCCACACTGTATGGAGTCAATTTGAGGTGATGGCTGAGGTTAGACTGCAGCGTCTATATGCCTACTCCCTTTTGAGGAATCAAATGCGTTTTAGGATTTATGTATGTTTATCATTCATTTGCACATTTAGCGTGGCGTGACTTCGAGGCTACGCATGCTTGTAGTTATATGAAAGCATCCTTTATATATTTTTCTTGTCCATCTATTGGTATATAAATAGTGCATGTATGGACTGTTACGTTTGACTGGATCACTTTAGTTGCTTGGCTATCATGAAGGTTGGAAGTTTTTCAGTTTATTAATGCAACAGTTCTCGACATTTTGGGGCATTAACTAATATTAGATTTGGGGTGTTAATGTCGCGACTCACGATTAAGATTTGAACACATGCGAATCAGTACATGCGTTAAATCTGAATAGTTACTATAATTATTTGTACAGTGTGTGTGTGTGTGTGTGTGTGTGTGTGTGTGTGTGTGTGTGTGTGTGTGTGTGCGTGTATATATATATATATATATATATATATATTTCTGATAAATGTTAAATTCATAAGTATGTCATCGGCGATTAACTCAAAAAAACTGCTAATACATATTTGACGACAACGTAAGAGTTAAAAAATACTTCTGCATTCGTTTCAGACTTCAACAAAATATCAATGAGAAAGGATATTTTCCTCCTCTCTTGATATTGCACATTAATTCACATCAATTACACATTAATTGATAATACCGCTACACCATAACATGTCACTTGCATATCTACAGAGAGTTCTTTTGAGTAAGTAATGGCTTTATTCATTTTATCTGCGATGTTTAAGATGCCTTTGCAAAGTTTTAGGTAGGAGTCCAATGGTCGCATTAGCGACCTGCGAATATATGAAAGAGTATAGTTTTAACTTTACAAAGAAATTTTTGGCCATTCTGTAGCAGTTATAGAATCACCTTAATTAGTTCTGACTGGAGCTGAGCTGACCTAGACGATACCGAACCCAGACATTTGGAGAATTGTTAATTCTCCTAATTATTCTAGTATTATCATAATAATGAAGTGATCCGATTATGTCGGGGAAACTGCAGGTATGGCTGTTTGCATACGGAAGAAAAATAGGACAACGTGATCCATGCACAATTAGGAAATCATCCATTCTGCAACTGTCTCATTATGACAGTAAAATCAGTAATAGATCGTTTATCTACGACACACTATAGCAGAAAGAATTTTATAAGTTTCACAGGGATCTTAGTCTACACATTTTAATGAATGCAAAATGATAATAACGAGCAAGATTCGTCATTTAAGTAAACCTCTTTCACCTTTCCATATTATATGGAAAGGTGAAAGAGATCAGAAAGACGGCATGGCACCATTGCAAGCCGTCTTTGAACATTATTGCATTCTGTGAATACAAGCATACGGCTGCTTTAACCCCTTAAAATCTTATGGCACACTTTTTAAATATTGTTACAAATGTTGTTCCGCTCGGTTTAGCGTATCTTCTTTTCTTTCAATGATATATCCTATCTTATAATTCGAACCTCACTTCTGGATCACTACATTCCGAGTACAAAAGTGTACAAGACGCATTGTGTCCCCCTTTTAGTTGCTAGATTACCATAATTTGCTGTGAAATCATCGACTTTCTTATTGAAAAATTCCGATGAACAGTTTGGTCGTTAGGCATGGTTAACAACTTATGTAATGTTTTGTCCTCTCATGTGGTGGTCGTAATTACCATAAATATTGGTACTAGCAGATACTATCAGATTCTCGTCTTTCCCCTCTCACTTCTCATAGTCGTATCCAGACTCTGTCATCGTGCAGTAATTATGGATTAGCAGGAAGTTTTATTCCATACACACGTTGCCATAGGCCTGCAATGCACAATATATGGTTCATACGTTACCACTCGGGAACTTTCTTTTCACTAAGAGAGAGAGAGAGAGAGAGAGATGAAAATAGAAAAGTGGTTCTGAATAGTATCAGAAAAACAGAAATATTCTCTTTTTGCTGGTGCATTTGATACTTCTGGAGTGTTCTTGAAATTTTGGGTGATAACCAAATAATCTCTGAAAAAATACTTTCTATAAGACCTTTAGATGATTTGATTTCTTTCTTTCACTTATTTTCCTTGTCGTTTCCAGGAGAGGAATATTTTATATACCAGCATTACCAAAACATCCACTAAAGTCACCACTCTTTCCCATCGAAGTACTTTAGATGATATACTCTCACAGGTGACTTTTTTCTACCTGGAAATCTACTCTACAGATTCCTGTACACTGACAGATTTTATCTTCGTAGGTGCTTTTGTGTTCAAAATATTATGATACGCACACCTAATCTGCAGGTCTTATACATAATCGTGCAATCACTGATATCATTGCTTCAATAATTATCCGTGTGTCGAAAAATGTTTATTTTTTCTATATGAAGGAATTATAGGGAATTTTATTGCAGTCGCATTTGGTAGACTTTTCCAATTTCAAAATATTAAGATAATGTTATTAATGGTTAATCCATTGTTGGAGAATACTGCTAATCGTACTTAAATCTGTAAAAGCTGTGCTTTAAATTCTTATCCTTATATTATTATCCTTTCAGTGTATATTCTTGCAATAAATTAAGAATAGTCAAAATATAATATTTTACTTTGATTACTTCCATTCCTAAATTAAAGTCTATAAGTATCGTGTTTTTTTTTTTTTTGAATTTCATCAAAAATCAAACCACTGCATAGAAAAGAACATTAAAACTTCTACTGTTCTGCATCCTCAATAACCTCCCCCCCCCCCTCTCTCTCTCTCTCTTGCTCTCTCCCTGATTAAATTCCTTTCCTCCAATGTCCCTTCTTCCATTTATCCCATCTATAGTTTTCGTTTTATAACCTTTCTAATACAGGTAAGTGACCTTCCTTTAATGTAATTCTAAATTTTGGAAAAATCTTCAAAGGTGCTTTAGCAGACCTTTCCAAAATACAGCAGAATTGCTAACATAGAAATAGATTTAATTAAAAAAAAAAACCTCCTATCAAATAGATATTGAAAATTATTTCTTTTATTAGCTGTTTGTTTTCCAGATACGACCAAGATGAGAATCAACACAATTTAATTCTAAACGTTGCCAGCTGTGTGTTTCTTATGTCGGTATGTGACGGTATGTTTTAACCATTTATAAGTGGTTATAAGATACAAAGGTTTTAATTCCTGAAGTTTGCTTTATAAAGGGTTTCGTCACGTCACTGGGAAAATTCTTTCTTTCAGATGTTGTCGAGTAACTCCAATAAGTTTCTGTAATGTGACCACATTCAATGGACTGCGAATCCATACGCTCTAGAGTATAGTGCAGAAGGTAGAGTCCATTAAAGGTGTTATGTTTGTGTGTCTGGAATACGCACATTTCCACCTTACAGAAGTGAAAGAACCGAGTGATGAAATCAGTTACGTCGTCGTATTTCTCGGTAGGATATAACGGGTTCCCGATGTCTGTTAAGAAGTAAAATATTAAGTTTGTATTCTTTCAACTCCCATTTGGTTTGCAGCCGTTCCGTTTCGAATTCTACTTTGACATTTGAATTGATTTGGTCCGACGCTGTCAACGTGACTACATCAGCACAAAATATCTTCTACAGGTTTTCAGAGATTCGAATTTCCCCCCTATTTCTTCTTCGTGTTAGTACTTTTCCTCTTCACCAGAAGGGTTTTATACGCTACACAAAGAAGAGGAGATGTACTAAGTACTAGGTTGTTGTTACATTTCCGGATAAAGGTCCACAAATAGAATGTCTTCATTTTATGTTACGATTCCGCTAGTAGCTTTCGTTTCTGGCAGTACTGAACTCTAACTATTATTATTACTACTACTAATCCTCCATCATCTTGTGCGAACACTCCTTGCTGATTCCTTCCTCTAATTAGGTGGCTTTAATCCGACGAGTTTTTGTGATCGAAGTAATTTTACTTAGCGAAAGGTCAGATGGAAATAATTGTCTGTTGTCATGGTGTACGCATTTCGAAATGAATGAAACACCTTTTAATTCCTCGTGAAATACATTATATTTGAAGACGAGGAGTTTTCACCACACACATTAACAAAAATAAAATGCGAAAACAAATTGAAATGATTCCTTTTCTTTTGTTTTATAGATACTGTCTACAAAACTTAATCCCTTGCTAATAGTCGGAAATGAATGGAAAGTTTGAAGTTTCGAGACACACACACACGCGCACGCACGCACGCACGCACGCACGCTGCAGACATTTCTGGTGTTTTGTAAGTAATGAAGTGATATATTCATCGCTTAATGAAACATGTAATCCGAATGATTGTGTTTGCATTTTTATACGTATGCCTTTGTGTGTCAAATAAAACAACTGAACGAAGACTAGAGAAGAAATGTAAATAATCTGAGAAAAATTACGGAAGTGAACAGGTGCCATCTGTAATGGCAGAATCATTAAAATGATAGTAAAAATGAAATTGACTGTTAGCATTCAAGAATGTGTGAAAAGATATAATGTAATATGGTAATTTAACATTAATTTCATCATCATCGTCATAGCAGTCATCACTAAAGTCTTCGTATGCACCTCGTAAACAGTTTTCATTGAAATTATCTATCAATTTCCCAATATGTATCGTGAATTTCGTATTCTATGACTGCTAAGTACTGCATTAATCGAGCAGGTTCAACAACTTCCTCTGGGTCCTTTTCAGTTATTCTGGCATCAACACAGATATTCTTGTTTACTTTAAGTAAACTTGTTTACTTAAGAATTTTGTTTACTTTAAGATTTTTTTGAACTGCATCTTCGATGTATTTCGTTTGTTAGATAACGTATATTATCTGCTTATCACAATGCGATATCCAACAAAAGTTGAAGATTCAACTCCTAACACAGATATTCTTGTTTACTTTAAGTGCAAGTTCCGATTTATTTCAAGTACATTTTAGCATAAAAGTTTTTTTAGATTTTATAGGGGAGCAAGAATAATTGTCATATTAAATGTGTGAACAAGCCGATTTTTTTTATTCCTTAAGTCGTGAAGAGATGTGAGTTTTTTTTTTTTTTTTAAGAAAAGAGAAGAAAAATAAGCTCAGACTAATAATTTACAACAATACAATGGAGATTTTTTTTAAACAAAGGTGTAATTTTAATGTCGCTGCAGCGTATATACTAGCTTTGTCGTGTCCCAGTTTAGCAATCGAAGTCATGACAAATTGTTGAGTGTATCACCAAGTAAATATAATTACTCCCATTACTCCTTAAACTCGAAAAGACAAGTAATCCTTAAGTCTAACTTACTTTCTATTAAAAATAACTCAGGAAATTCTTTCTAATGAAAAACAACACCCAGGTGGTCCTTACTTCACTCCAATCACAATTTACAACTAACCTTTACTTAACAACCTCTACCAATTGTTTCCGTGTGACAGGTCGGATTGCTTGTCGTTTTCCAATAAAATATCGCTAGTTGTTTGGGATCACCTCCAGTCCTTAATTGACGTGGCTCAACTGGGCTGCAGAGTTGTGGCCAAGAAAAGTCAATACGTTGTTTCTCATAAATTACTCCTTCCCAGCTTCAGGGCGATGTGTGATCTTGTTGAGAAACTGCGAAATCGCGTCATATCCTCGCTAAATATTATACGCTTAAATTTTATTTGCTATTTTGTGTAATCTGAAAAGAAATAAAAGCCATTGTCTATGATCAAAGCTATAAGTATTGGTCATACTTTTTGTATTTCGTCACTTAAACAAAATAGAAAGAAATTAAAACTAGGGATGAGCCTCCGTAGCTCAGTCAGTATAGACAAAGCCCGTTGGTCGGAAAGACCTCGGTTCGATTCCCGTCAGTGATGTGAGGAACCTTTATCTGGTCTCTTTCGACTAAAGGTGAGTTAGGCAGTCTCATAGGGCGGTAGGGTTTGTTTCAACAGAAAACTCAGGTTTTTCGTCCACCAGAACAGACAAAGTGGCCCCGTGAACACACATAGATTACAGTTATGAGTACCTCCCAGCCATACGCTAGTCTAAATAAAGTTGGGGCTTGGGGAAAGCAATGGTGAACTACCCCGTAAACATTCTCACCAAAAACACGTTGTGGGCATTGCCCACAACGTCACCTAGGGTTGGAAACGACTAAAAGGGAAAACCATCCATTCAAAACTAGTGATAGAGAAAAACAATGTGGATAACAGGCTTTCTTACAAAGAAGTCGGCAGCATTTTTATATGAATTCGATAACTATATATCTACACAGTTAAACAACAACATCGACATGAATACCAGTGGATTTGTACTCTAATTCGCATTCGTTTGAGAGATATTACAAGCTCCGTGATGCATTTGGCGGTTATAAAAATTCTTTCTGTACAACTGCAATGTAAAATATCAAAAGAAAATATGATAGATAGATAGATACGGAGCTAAATATAATTATTTAATGTAATTTAGTACGGCCTACACCTTCAGTCCAATGCAACATGGATAGTATCAACAAAGGCCTTCAGCTGTTTACTAGAATTACTGCGTCATCTTTCAAAAAGCTCGTCGATTCTTAACAGGTTGAAGGTGGCGTAAATTATTATCTAAAGTGCCGCTCCAGACAGTCAAGAAGTATACTTGAATTGATATGTCCACTACCGTTCTAATATACTGTAGGTTTACAACCTTCCGTGAAATAAATTCGTGAAGTTAAGATAGAAAGATCATATAAGATGTTTGCAATCGATATGTCTTGAAATCAATGAGCTCTTTATTTTATTTACTGATATGATGAATCTTGTCACCTATTTAGGTTGTCAGAGGTTGTGATATAGACAATCCAGCTATATTTATCAAATTAATTTCTCACCAAGACCAGTTAAATTAGCCTTCTCCTGGAAAAAAAGAACAAAATTTCACCTGCCATAAGGGGGATTTGAACCGAAAGCAAAGTATAGAAACCATTAAGCCAGTGGCACATCACTGCTTAGCATTGATAGAATGCTACATTATTAGTAGGTAAAAAATTAGTTATCAGGTATTGTGCCTTACAGAATCCCGTGAATAATGATCTACAGTATCTTACTCTTTTGTCACCAGGAATACAATAAATAGCATTCATATTGATATTGTAGTTTATAAATAAATGAGCAATTACTGTTTGTTTTTTTTATTTAGAATGATTACTGAATTCGTAATAAACTTTTGTTGCCATTTGATCTTCTAGTTTTGTTAATTTTTATGATCATCATTCATTGAATTACTTTAATATTTATTTACAAGTTTTATCTGAAAATTATTACATGACATCTCCAGGGAGTCCAAAGACTCATCGAGGGAGGGCACCCACTCCACAACTTTCCACATCCACCAACTACAACTAACCGCAACTATACCAACGTCATCTACTGCCAGCCACCACCACTAGTATTTCCAGAGACATTCACAAATACCCATGCCCACTGCGGGATTCGAGCCCACGGCCATTTGGCTGGAGTGCTGATACGCTAACCACTCAGCCAACCAGGCCGACAAATAGTGTCGGCTCAATGTGAATAATTCACAATTCGTCCTAACAATTTTTTCTCTCACGATTAATAATTCATAATGTGTGTGTGTGTTTACCCGTACACACACACACACACACACACACACACACACACACACACACACACACACACACACACACACACACACACACACACACACACACACACACACACACACACACACACACACACACACACACACACACACACAAAATGAATATGACAACGAATATAACTGACAACGTATGTACCCGTGTACGTTGTCAGTTATATTCATTTGAGAGAGAGAGAGAGAGAGAGAGAGAGCAGGAAGGAGCAACAAATGTACTGTAATGTTAATAATAAATCTAGCTGTTGTTTTAACTTTTTTATCTTTTATTTGCCTTCTACACTATGCTTTAACATAGCTTTATATTGTTTTATAGTTTGTACATACATCATGCAGCATTTTGTCTAAAACGGAAACTCTTATAATTCACTTTTGATTTTTCATATTCTTCTACATATTACTTACCTTTAAGACTTTCGGTTAAAAGTATAACTCAGATTTTATAGAAACTCATGTTCGAATATTGAAAAATGTGATTATCTGTGGACAATATTCTGCCCACATTTTTAGGATAATCCTCATGAATTTTCAGATCCGAAATATTTCATAGGATTTTATATAATGCACATCATATTTCTTTGCTTTCTGTTATACTGTTTTGTTAAGTATCATAGCCATATTGATTACATTTTTCACTTTTTAGAATCAGTGATAAAATTGTGGAAATAATTAATAAATGAAGATGTAATTAAAAGGCTAACAACGAATGAAACTTTTATGTTTTAAAAATAATCGTGCTCCTAGTTATAAGGGAAACTCAAGCCATGGCAAGATGACTGTGTGAAATATTTCAATAAACTATTATGTGATAGCTTGTTCGTTAAACAAGCTGTGTATTCAAAACATGAATTTTAATTTAACATGTCTTTGCTATTAAAAGAGTCATAAATTAACTAGAATTTTATTTGAGAGGAGAGAGAGAGAGAGAGAGGAGAGAGAGAGAGAGAGAGAGAGAGAGAGAGAGAGAGAGAGGTTCTTTATACTAGATTCAAAGTTTTGGTTATTATTGACATTCTCATGTTCGGCGAATGCCAATAAAAATAATCCCGTCTCAAATATTCTTTCTCCAAAGCTCCTGAGTGATTACATGTCACCATCTGCTACCAACTGTTACCATCTTTCAGTATTCTATTAATCCACACTTCTTTTTCTCTCCATCGAACGCATTCTTTCAGCTAAGACAACACAGTTTACTTTATAAGCTTCGTAAGTAACCTTTCCAAGGTCAAGCGACTTATCTGTTCAACCACGTCGATAGCACCCCGCTGAGAGAATGCCACTGCGGAATCAATGCCATTCTCTTCCTTTAAATATGAAAGCTTTGTCATGTTCAGGAACTAGTACTTTATGGATTTTCAGATCGCTTTGTAGACAGCAGTTCCGTTCCTAGCAAATCTCTAATAGTTATGTGTTTCTGAAGTCACCAATCGATGGCCGAATTGTTATAACAGTTTTAGATTACAAGTCATCAGTAAATCATTAATTACAGAGATTTGCTACGGCTAATCTTATGGATTTAAGTGTTTAAGGATTTAAAGGTGTAAATGTTTTTCGAAGGAAGTGATGAGAAAATATCATTTTAATGTTACTGGATTACAGGGATTTATTTATTCATTTTATCATGGATATTCGAAGTTATTGAACAGATTTAGAGGGCATTTAAGTAAAATCGGGTATAGGAATTTATATTTTTCAGTGAAAGAGAAAGGGCTCTTACATTAACTACTGCAGTGAACTGAAAACTTGTCAATACTATAACATGATTCTACTGCGTAAACAGATGAACAAAAGAATTTTTTTGCGCTTTATTATGGGAAATTGCAATTATATAAGCTAAACGTTCAACTGTAAATAAAGCGTTGTTAATTAGAAGATTCGCATCGCATGTTGTCCCTCCTTTCTCTCTCTCTTCTCTCTCTCTCCTCTTTATAATTAAATGGTTTTGTTCTTACATGCATACGGGCATGCTTGTTCTTCAATTTGTTTCTCATAGAAAGAGCTAACTTACATTTATCGAGAGTTCTATTAGTAAAGATCCATAATGGGTAACTCTTTCCAACTTATCTAAAGCATGTCTAAGCAGAGATTCAAATTAAATAATTTCATCAAAGGCGCTATCTATTCCCTAGCATATTCTCGTAATATGCGAGGTGATACTCCATCCAAATCCACATTTGGATGGAGTATCACCGCTGTATTCACATAAGATTCTGTAATGTCCTACATATCTCAACTTCCTCTCATGTCAACCCTTGTCACATCTATTATCAAAATATCGTTACCTGAATGATACACCCTTTCAAATTAATCACTGAATAATTGAACAATTTCGTCAACTGAACTATTATGAGAAGAAGGTAACTGTTTCAGTCGATTGCCTACTATCTGCATCCATCAAACTATTCTATCTATCTTCATTCTTTCTTCTACTTCCACATATTGAAATTACTCGTCCGGATTACATTTGGTTCACTCAGCTAATTTCATCTGATACTCTGTTGCCTTCCTTGCAATAAGAAGTACTCTTCGTCTGTGCTTTATACTGCTCTTGGGCTTGCTGATCACTTTTCCTTCTGAATCTCCTTCTCTTTGAATCATTTAATTCCCAATGCATTAATTTTATTAAATATAGATTTACAGTTAGGTACTTGTACCTTCAGACACCTCTTTACCACTTCCCATCCACTACTAATATTCATCTTCTGAGTACGACCTCCCATAGTACGATCGAAGCAATTTCCCAAGTTTCCGGTAGTTGCCAATACTGTAATTCCAGTTGTGACCGTTCTTTACTGAAAATTCCACATAATTAGCCGCCTTCCAGGTCAAAACTGAATTCTTTTAATAAAAATGGATTTATATTTATAATATAAATTATATAAAAATATAAATTTATATTACTTCCAAAATGTATTATTTTAAATATTAGGAAAGTGACAAAGACCGTGGCAATCTATGAAATACTTCCTATGAGAATAGATTGAAGGTGTGTGTGTGTGTGTGTGTGTGTGTGTGTGTGTGTGTGTGTGTGTGTGTGTGTGTGTGTGTGTGTGTGTGTGTGTGTGTGTGTGTGTGTGTGTGTGTGTGTGTGTGTGTGTGTGTGTGTGCGTGCGTGCGTGATAGGCGAAAACGAGGACACATTAAAGTAAGGAAATGTTAAAAGAGACATTAAATTATTATATTATTATTAAAGTACATTAAAAGGAGATATTAAAATTCACATAAGTTTGATAGGATTAACACTGAAGACTTTTTTCACATGCTAGTAACGAAGAGAATGCAGGAGTTTTCCTTGGAAATTGTGCAAGAAATATAGTTAGGAAGGGTATTAAAAGTGATTATTTGCTTGGAGGGTGTTGAATATGTGGAGTGGATTCCCAGAGGTAGTTGTGCGTGCCTATTCAGTGAATGAGTTTAAGTTGAGGTATAATAGGTATTGTATGAATAATGGCTTGTGCAGTAGAACCACTGATCAGTTTATGTGTAGTATTTTTCAAGAGGTTGCGAAGTTTTTAAGTAGTTGGACCTAAAGGGGTGCCGTGAATAAATTACTGAGAAACTAAGGGCGTCGTGAACTAAGAAAATAAATTTGGAAATCTCTGGTTTTGTGTGTTTGAAAATGGATCGCCCCTGATGCGTCTCCTGACTCCATGGAGATAGTAATTTATAATCATAATAATTTTCTGCTGCATTTTTAAGTGGGTGTTTTAAATATATAAACGATTTCCAGTATCATTGTCTTCTTTCTTCAAAAATGTTTAATGTGTTTTTGTATGAGGTTAATCAACCTTGTATAGGAACAGTCTGTAATAATATAGTTTCGTATAATTTTCCTTCTGTAAATTTGTTACATCACTAGACACATATCCGATTAATATTTTTCCAAAGAATATCGAAATCTAAAACAATACCGCTCATGCCTTGGGGATTTGTACATACTAGAAAGAAGGAAAACAAAGCACACATTAACTATTTCTTTTGTGAATGACGCTGTATTTTTCATTTCACGTATGCAAAGAAAACATTTTTCTTATTCAAGATTTTTTCTATTTATTTCTATTCATAGCATACATCAAACATTTCTTTATGTTATTTTTATATGCGTTATTGAAGTGAGGGCCGCAGTTTATCTTCTTAAGCGAGAGCCTGCTCATTAGTTTTCACCAGTGTAACTTTGCTCAAGGCATTAAGAAACTCTTTGAGTTGTTCAGAGAGAGAGAGAGAAAATCCATTCGTTATTCCTTTGGGAATTACATTTGAATCAAATTTCTAGAATATTATTATTGTCAAGAATAATAAAATTATTTCACCAGCAAGCAACTCACTGCTCAATAAAACATCAGAAAGGCCCAAAATGCTAAAATGCAATCAAAAACCCTAATGTACGTATCATACGGAAGTCAACACTGTAGTTATTAGCATTACAGGAAGCATCGAATTCCATTGCACGGTTTGGAATTCGCAACAGCAAAATTTCGAAGCAGTGCTTAGAATTCCATTTCTACGAGTGCTTTGTTATGTACTTTCAATGTAGCAATCTTAAATATAAGAATACTATACAGTTGGAACGAAGTGCTGTTTCGTTATAATTATTTTTCTTATTCCTCTATGAGAAACCGTTCTTTAATTATTATTCATGAAAAGACATTGATGGTTTCTATGATTGCATAAAATCACATCTAGCAACATGACTTATTCATAACTGCTGTTCTAAATCATCCACGTGCGATTGTCAACGCGGTATTATCGTAACCATCAATGACTTATGTTTCATTCGCTTTCTGACGTGATTTAATTTTCGTATTAATGTATCATTCGATATGCTACTGACTAAAGATTCCATCAAAAGTACGATTGTATATATTGTAAATATGTTATTTTAATTAATATAGGGTGTTTTCAGTGGTGAGCTATAAGGGGATCGCGGGGGCTCGTTGAGCCCTTTGTTAAATTCTTCTCAAATTTGCGAGCCCCTTGTTCTTCTTGTTTACTTTTTGATGTTTCAAACAAACAAAAAAACATAATATTTTGAAATATATTAAGCGCCAAACTCATACGGTAACTTAACAAAGTGATTTTATTAAATAAAATATTATAGTATGTTACTTCCATTTTACAAATAAGAATTCACTTTTTTTTTTCTTTTAGGGTTACACGGTGATCAGCACTCATATTTGTAGATTTAGGGACTCAAAAACACACGTGTTGAACAGATTATTTTATTAATACAAATAAAATAAAACGTGACGTTTCGACCTCTATATCGAGGTCATCATCGGAAGAATACAACTGTATACAGAACCAAGCTACATGCTCATGCTTTCTATAACAGTAAACTAAATCTACGTAGTTAATAAATCATTTTTCTAGCCTGACCTCTAGTGATAGAAAGGAAAAACAAAAATAAATAAAGAAAGAAATAAAATTATAAAAATTATGTATAAAAAAAAAAATTCACTTTAGGTAATCGCATATGAATCACTAGGACTATAAAATAATGCCCTTTGATTGGTACTGTTGCTTAGCACTTGAAGTATACAAACAAAAGAGAAATATAACGTATTTCAATATTATTGTGTTTAGATAATATTTATTTATTATTTATAGATTGTTTGTCATAAAAACTTCTATCGCAAACAAAACAAAATTATTTTGTTTATAAAAAATGTGGATTATTGCATATGTGCGATTATAAAAGATTTTATTGTTATTATGAAAGTAAAAAAATGTTTTTCTTATGTAAGATAAATTAACACAGATGATTGTGTGCAAATCTTTCATGTTTAGATCATGAAATATTGGTTAAAAATGATAGCCTTTACAGGTTGATTGTCTCCTCATACTTTTTGATTGGCATTTGTACACAAGCTGTATCAATAAAAGTTTTTGTGTGAATTACGGCTTTTTTTTTGCTTGACGATGCGAGCCCTTTGTTAAAATTTCCATAGCTCACCACTGGGTGTTGTACTTTTAAAATCTTATTATTCTTTTCCTTTTAATCAAGTAAATTTTATTGAATAAAATCTCTTAAGAGTATACATATATGATGTTTTAAGGATACTTGTGACATAAAGACTGAATAATATAAGCACGTAAACACAAGAAAGATATTTAATTAACCAAATATTTCGGTCTGGAAATAGCAGACCATCTTCAGTGGCACTACAAGAACAGTTTTAAAATAAATACAAGGTGGAATACTAACAATAGATTAAAAATAGAACAAGCCGCGTGATGTTATATCACTAAGTATTAAAAGGAATATTTTTAAGCAGAGACATGATTGAAATAAAGATATTAATTAATAATATTAAATAACATAAAATTAATATGAATTAATGAGTTATCCTGATTAGACTTTCCCAGATATTTGATATAGATATACAGTCATTCCGATTCAGGTTAGGACGATGGAGTAAGACCTCTATGCTTTCTTTGAATAAACGTTCAAATTTATAACGGGATCTATGTAAGAGGCGAGTTTTGACCAAAGGATGTTGTGGTTAGTTTCAATCCCGTGCTGAGCCAATCCAGATTTTTCAGGTTTGTTGTGATGAATGGAGAATTTGTGTTCTTAGATTCTTTTTTTTTCAAGAGAACGTCCAGTTTGTCCAAAATAGGAGAGAAAAAAAGAAACGTTCTCTTGAAAATCTCTCTTAATATATTATTCAGTATACATATAGTTATACAACTATGAGTAAAAAAGGCATCGATGATGTAACATGAGTAGCATTGCAATAGCATAATAAAATAACTAGATGATATACCACTGTTAACAAAAATAAATATATAAGTATTCAAGAGCGATTATCATACCGGATACTAGAAAAAAGTGTACACTGTAAGGATGGTTACACAATATAATTGAATTGCAACGTTTGGTTGAGTTCTGTAAATTATTTCTGATAAGTAATATTTTTTCCTATCTCCTAACAATTATATGTCCAGTAATAAAGCCGATCATAATCGGCCTTATTACCGGACAATTTTGTTGTTCCTGATCTACAATAATCAGCAGTATAGATAGTTTCCGATAATGGTAAATAGGAAGGAAAAGATATCGATCTTTTTACAGCAGGGTTTAACTCCGTATGAGAGCTGAACATTCCCCTTTCTTTTCTTTATCTTAGCAAGTGACGGCATACAAAATATGGAATTCATCCAAAAGTAATTATTTGGCAGCTTAAAATACTGTACTGTTGACAATTTTTAATTATGCGAACAATTTTTAACAAGTAGATTATGTTTATGATATACTTTATTTTGTTTGCCAAATTCCACTTCGGATTGTTGTCAATAAATAGAACCTAGGTGTCTTACGGAATTTATAGTTTTAATTAATAGGCAATGACGTTATTGCCATCCTAATTTAAGTGATTCTATTTTAGTGATAGACTGCGATTTTAGCTTATGTGTTTAACTGAAGTACACGCTGTTTTCGTTTCTAAGATCATTTTTACGAAACCATTTGCTTATTTTTATTATGTCTGATTTTTTATACGGAACCCATCCACGAGAGGTTGGTCCAGTAACGTTGATGAGCAAGAAGGAACTTGTTCGCATTTATCTTGAAGAGATGTGATCAGATTTTCCTTTTAGAGAAGTTGCTGAAAAATTACAGAAATATGACAAGGAAATAGCAAATGCTTCATAAATGGTAGACTGTTCCAGAATGCAGGAATGAAAGAGATGAACGAAGAAGAGGAGATATTTGTTCTATGAGGGGGAAGTATTGATTAGTGGCGGCATGCGTTTGAATTGCTTTGCTAGAGGGTGGAAGT
Source organism: Typopeltis vanoorti (assembly GCF_054136105.1). Classification (NCBI taxonomy): domain Eukaryota; kingdom Metazoa; phylum Arthropoda; class Arachnida; order Uropygi; family Thelyphonidae; genus Typopeltis; species Typopeltis vanoorti. Next base: position 151,114,134 of record NC_143549.1, read on the forward strand.
ATTATTGATAATAATTCTGATGAATAGCGGCCTTAAAGTATTTGTAGAAGATGAAAGCAACTAAAACTGTGCGAAAGTAACTGAAGTGTATTAGTGAGTGAAGATCATTCATTAGTGTGACTGCCCTATTTCTGTATAGAGTTTAGTATCTTTAGAGAGCTCTTAAGAACACTACTCCAGATGTCAGAGAAATATTCAATCATCGGACGGATTTGTGATTTGTATAAACTTAGAAGTGTCATCAGGCAAAGAACAATCTTTTGTTCCCATCAGGGATTTAAAGAAATCGGTGGATTTAAGGACTGTCTTTTAAAAAGAAAAAAAAACATTTACTGAGATTTCAGATTACAGAGCTGTTTACCTGCTGTATGATATTCTCTTTGGATGTGTTAGATAATATTTTTCTAATTCCAGTAGTTTAACAGCTGGAATGATGGTATTTGAATTTTCTTTTGCTAGCTCAAATGGATAACTTATTTCCATGCTAAGTTGTTGTACTGTCGTATAGCATTTTCTTCCCAATTTAAATGTAAATCACTTATTTTAATAGTTTATTCTTATTCGTCAGCACTATTAATCTTGGCCATCTCTTTAATTAATTATCTTGAATGCAGAAATTCGAAACCGAATTAGCGATGATTTCAAATAATGAATTTTAGCTGTTTAGAGATTTGTTAGAACGGTATCTGTTAGTATTTAGACTATCTGCAGTCTGTGTATCATTTATGGAGACGGGCTGCTGAATCTGAGCATTTTCTTTTCATTTTGTTGGCTTTTGATATCTCTCGGGAGTTATTCTCAAACAAACGAACACAAGATGAAAATACTTGCATCACTCTATTCAACATTGCAATAATTCGTTTTATCACATGGTTTGATAAAGTTCCACCAGAACATTCTCTATGCTAACTGTTAATCAACCTACAGTAGTAAATAGGTTATAGGTTTGTAAAATTTAGTTAATGGGATTCACGTACTCTGGTCTGTAACCTCAAATCAAAACATTGTGGGTTCGAATCTCACTGTGACACTGATGTTTGTAAATGCCTTTAGGCGATGCGTGGTTTTCATGTCCCATTCTAAGAATGCATTCCTGCTTATTGGAGTCTTGAGGTAGCTTCAAAAAGGACCATGTTTGATCTCTAACGCAGGTTTCTCGGATTTTATAATTTTTATCCCTCCGCCCATCCACAAAAATGTAATGACAAGTATGTTAGCGTCACAGCGAAAAAGTAGCTTCAGGTTGTTGTAATTGTAAGATATAGTTCTAAATTAAATCGTATTGATCGAAAATTTATATTTTTCAGATTATATAATTTTAATCGCTATTCGCGCAACACACTCGTGTTGCGCGAATAGCGATTAAAATTATAAACTGCCTACTAAATGTTTAGAAACTTTCAAATAAAGGTCAATACAGAGCAAAGTATCATAAACACCGTCATGCCAAAATGATATCAAATCGCGAAGTGCCAAGCCGCTGAGCGAGAAATGGAGTTAGCGAATGGAAACGATTAAGGCATCGACAGTGCACACGTTACTTTAGGAAAAAGAGTATATATATATATATATATATATATATATATATATATATATATATATATATATATATATATATATATATATATATATATATATATATATATATATATATATATAAATATATATATAAATTTAAAAAAACTCTAGTTCAGTCGCTGCAAGTTATGATGCCATACAATAATGTTATCTCAAAGGTGCATTTTTATCATTGTCTCGGATAATTTCCTCATTTATAACATTGTCTTTTTATAACAAAATATTTAATTCTTCACCGGCTCTCCATAGCAGCGTGCTCAGTAAGGATGGTTGTTGGCTGACCGTTTCTTACCGGCCATTATCATCAGAAAGAAATATGAGGCATATTAGTAAACCCAGAACGATAAGGAATAGTGTGGGTTCTTCGAATAGCAGCCCTAGCGTTATGGATTTGGTAACTCGTTTAGTAAGAGGTTTTACAGCTCGTAAAAACTGGTTTACATCATCCGATTTCCATCCGTGTCTTGAATGAAAATCATATAATAATATATAATAAAAAAGTATTTTACATAAAATGTTATTAGGAATATTTTTAACGTCATCCTAAACACAGAGACTTTAGATCAGTTTCATTGCATCTCTAACTACACACATCTGTACTATACTTACATCTGTTATTAATTACTAGTGATTTTCTGCGGCGCTATCAACCTTTAAACATTATTACTATAGTTACTATACATTACTATTATTATGTAGATGTCTTATAGTTAAAAGAAATGCATCTTTCATGAGGATACTCTAGGAAATTCACAGTGATCGATGTCTTATAATTATGCCAAGCAAACTGTATGCGTGTGTGTGTGTGCATTTTGGATTGCGTGTATTCCAAGAACGAACTATCATACTGAAATTACTGGAAACTGAACTCAAGAGTAGTTCATTACAGGAAATAGAAGAATAAAAAGGTAAATGCGGATTTATATCTGAAGTATATTCTACACAAGTAAAAGGAAATGGTTATTGCACCTAATGTGAATTATAAAACATAATTAAAATTACTAACATAAAGTTATCTCTTAATGCTTAAAATTATAACTTAAATCGATTAAAAAGACTACCCACAATTTTATAAAATTTGTAAAAATAACAAAAAATATATATAATAATATGACACAATGATGTACATTTTATCAACATGTCAACTTATTTAATTATATTAGTTATCTATCAATTTTAAAATGAAAACACAGTTAGGTACTCGGTCATCTAAATTGATTTTATATACTTAGTGTTTTCGAACTATCAAAACCGAAAGTATTAGTCTCAGAAGTGGAAAGATACATTCCGAATAAATACGCATTCATTTTCAGTAATGACTATTAGGTTACAGGCAAATTCATCGAAAAACAATTAATCGAAAGACAATTCATCGAATGCAATTCATCGAACAGCAATTCATCGAACAGCAATTCATCGAAAAAGCAATTTGCCGAATAAACAATTCGCCGAACGACAATTTAACGAATGGCAATTCGTCGAATGACCAATTCCTCGAAAGACAATTCATCGAACGACAATTCGTCGAAAATGCAATTCATCGAAAAAACAATTCACCTAAAATTATTCGATGAATTCTTTCATAATTCATCGAAAAGTCATTTTTCTTGCAAACTATTGTTTAGAAAATGTTTAGTAACAATGCGGTACATTACCCATGATACAGACAACATATGGAAGTGGGCATTAAAACGTAATAATTATTTTCTTGCATTTTATAACATTTAATGTAAGTGTACATCCTGCTTCATTGTACAGTTAGCGATTTATCTGTAGGGAAGACAGGAGTACCACATACACTTATCTCTCGAATAACCTCGACATGTAATTGTAGTTAATAAGGGGAAGAATAGGCTAAGAAATTCGTTCTACCAAATTTTGTCACAATAAGTCTAGTCGATTGAAATTAAAAATTTCATTAAATTTGATCCATCCAGAGCGAAATTGCTAATATCATTTAGGAACTTCTTTACGGAAATGTCATGATACAAGTGATCCATTACGAACTAAAACTGAACCGTGCATTCAGCTTCTTGTTCTGAAAACTTCCGCGAATTCTGCTAAGTCTGCGAGTTATTGTAATACATAATTTCGACACTTTTCTTTATAGTCCCGAATATAGCTGAACTGAAAACTGGAACGGTTCAACTTTTTTTTGTAAAAGTTTCAAATACGGAATCCAAATAAATTTTTTTCATTAATAAATGTAATAAATAAATAAATTTACTGAACGTAAGTTAGTAGGCCTAATACCGAGATGACTAGGCTTTTCCTCCAGGAAATAGGCAAATCGGACAAGAAAGACAATACAAATCCATATTGTTCTGTAATTATTCCTTAGTAAAGCTGCATTGCTATACCAACAATCATTATATTGAGGAGGATGAGGGAAAATAGCATTAATCATTAATATCACTACTACTACTACTACTACTACTACTACTACTACTACTACTACTAATAATAATAATAATAATAAATTGATTCTTTCATGTAAATATTTTTCACAATATAATAATAAAATATACAGGAATTCAGAGTAAAAATATTGGAAAACTTGTAAAAAATTCATTCCTGAAGATTTTTCAATCATGTTTTTTATTTACTTATTTATTCCTGTTTCTGTTATTCCTCGACGACAGGAGTGACGCGTGCACTTATCTCCCGAATAACCTCGAAAGCAAGTAATTGCAGTTAATAAGGGAAGGAATAGGCTAAGAATACTAATGAGTATATGCATGGGTATATTTCTGGGTTTTGAGGAGGTGATCGGTGCAGTTTGTTAAAAAAAATTAAAAGATTAAAATATTCTCTAGGAAAGGAAAATAATAAAATAAGGAATGATGAATAAAGAGTCTTAAAAAACAAACCTGTAAACCTTTTAGACGCATACTCATTTGGTGTTATATTTAGATGAGCAGCGGTTGGAAGTCTTATTCGACTTTTGAAGGATGCCAGTGGTCGGCAGATCACAGAAAACACAGTGCTAAAGGAAATTGGATCGGGTTGAGTTGTTTTGAATTAAGGAAGAAGCAACTGGCCTTAAATCCCTGCGTGTTTTTCCAATTCGGTTCGCTTGTTTTTCGGCAAGAAAAAAACCAAGTTTCAGAGAGGGAAACCTTCCACCCTCGTATGAGACAGGCTAACTCACCTTCAGGTTAAACGCACTGATAAAGGCGCTTGACATCCTTGATAAACGTAGGATGCTATAAATTCTAAATGCTGCTATTTAGAATTTATGATCAGAGATGTTGAAGCCTAGATTAATATCATGGCTTTTAAGACGTCATTAAAAGAGATTTTTTTAAGGGGAAGGGGCGGAAAAATATGCTACTGCACGTGGCGACAAAATTTCTAAGGCCGGCCCCGGGGCCAGTCCTGGTGAATATGTGTTTGAGGTAGATATTGAAATCCCAAGTCGTATATTGTCTGTTGGATTTCATAAGCAGGTGCATTGTCCTGCAAAAGCAACACGCCTCTGCTTACTTTCTCGAACGATTTTCCTTCAGTACCTCCTTCAATTTCTTCAGAACTGCTGTAACAGTTTCACCTTTCTTGAGGTAAGGTAAGGATTACACCATTCATATCCTAAAAGACAATGGCAAGAACTTTCGCTGCTGACTGTTGGGTTCGAAACTTCTTTGGCCATGGAGAACCTTGGTGTCTCCACTCCATTGACTGTTGTTTGTTCTCTGGGTCATAGTGACGAAGCCATGTTTCATCAACGGTTAGAATATGAGCTAAAAATTTTCACGAGGATGAAATCCCTTTATGGAATGTTATTTTGACATCTGAACTATACCCGCCTCAGTGGATATCATTCACTGCAACCAGTATGCCCCTCCAAAAAATCTCTTTCCGAACGAAGTAGGATAAATAGTAGTTATAAATAGTAGGATAATAAAAAGATATATACCTCTCAGAATAATCCGAAACAAACAAACAAAAAAAAATTGCACACACATCTTCGCCCCCACATGCCTTATAATTCATTTTTCGGTGAACTGTATTTTCGATGAATTGTGATTTTTCGATGAATTGTTGTTTTTCGATCAATTGCGTTTCGATGAACTGTCTTTTCGATTAACTGCTCATCGGTGAATTGCTTTTTCGGGAAATTATCTTTCGATGAATGCTTTTTCGATTAATTGTTGTTCGATAAACTGATTTTCGATGAATTGTTTATTCGGTGAATTGCTTTTTCGATGAATTGTTGTTCGATGAATTGCCTTCGATGAATTATCTTTCGGTAAACTGTTTTTCGATGAACTCTGTGGATACCGACTATTAAATTCCGTACGTATGACACTGTACGTCATATATACCATACATTTATTTGAGTAATGCAACGAACGATACAAATTATACGAAAATGCTTTCATCAAGGTAAATATAGCGAAGGCATTGGTAAAAGTATTTACTTTGAGACGAAATTAGGTTTATTTTGAAAAGTAGATGGAAAGCGAGAGAGAGCAATAAATTCCTTAGGGAATTCCGTCCAATGCTGATGTCGCTTTCACATATTTACTTACATAATGAATGAGCAGTAGACAAAGGAAACTTTGATCAGTTTATCCTCTCGTTATTTGGACAAGACACAAAGAACTAACACACCCACGTAATATTAGAATTTATCTAATATTGGAAGCAGGGTTTACATTCTGAAGTTAGTTTCTATGTGTAATTTCAAAAAGCACCATTTTAATAGATTTACAGTGGGTGGCACTGAGATGGCTTTGCTGGAATTATAGCTGAAGCAAAATAAGGCCATGAGACCACTGTGGTATTCAAGTATGCTAGCTGCGCGCCGTTGTGTCTCTTCTGTGGGAAAAAAGGACAGTTTTTCTAGAGAAACAACCAGGATATTCCCTTGTCGCTCCTGCAGTTTGTTTATACATATTTCTGCCACGAAAAATAAACACCTTTAATAGAGAAAGTAATAATAATTTCACATTATCAGTAGGAAAATATCTGTGTAATAATTTCTTAATTCATGTGTAGACATGTGAAGACATTCATGCGTATTCATGTATATTAATCTCTGTGTCTCTTCTTCTTTGGTGCATCAATCCGAAAATTGGTAAATGTAGCAGCACATCACAACATCCTGTCTCCTGTATTGTGACTTCCTTTTTATCTCTTCAATCTCTGTGTATGCATGTCTATAATAGGTGTTAATAAATACTAAACCTGGACGATTACTAGTCGGTGGAACAATACAATAATACCGGAAATCTTATTTAAAAATATTCAGAAATTCTCTGCAATTAGTCTAATGGCCTGTAAAGGGAGAAAGCGCTGCAGACAGATTTTTTCCTAGGTTAGGTAAACTGGACGTAAATTCCAGGTTAGGTAAACTGGATGTAAATCGGCCTGTCGAAGCGGAGCATATTCTTTATGAACTATAAAGAGATATACATAGGTGCTCCAGCATAATTCTTACCAGTCTGTTGTTGTTTTTCATTCTCAGATTTGGAACTCATCTAAAAGTTTCATTCCTTGTAAAGGCAGAAAGATCTGCCTTTACAAGGAATTCTGGTAATTTTTCTTTATACATAAAAGGTTTGAAAGATTTGGAAACAAGATTTGTTTGATTACCACTGACCATTTAATCAGCTCCTATGTATCATAGTTTTTTTACTAAGGTTTCTCGTCAGGTATATGAAAATTAATGCAAAATTTCCTTTAGATATCATGATATTACTTATTTTTGGTATTATCATAGTTTATTATTATTTTTTAATGTCAGAAAACAAATACTAACCAAATGAAATCACAGCAATGGGTTCGCTCACTCTATAGTCTCTTCTTCACTATTTGGAGCATTTTGAGCAGCAACATATCACGAACACCTTCATTCCCATTCCCTCCATATGGATCTGTTATATATATGTCATTTTTATTGTTCTCAAAAAGTTACATGTTCTTAAAAATCAATTTATTCCACCTGGAAATGTACTCCCAAATTAGAACTCAATAACAATATTTCTTTCGTTCTTTGGTAGGTTTCATTATATACTACGAAAAACGAGTAAATTTTTAAGTTTTGGGTATATGAGGAGATACATTGGCACTATTTCCCACCATCAACCTCAAAAATCTGCCTACTTTCTGTCTAACTTCCGTGGTAATAAACAACTATGGCCTTAGCTCTCATTCTCATCATGAAGATGAGAATTTTTCAATTTCCATTTTTACGTCTAAGACCTAACTGAAAAATTGTCCAAGTTTCTATCTACCATAAATCTGTATTTTTCTTTCCATCCAGTTAGTAAAACAGTAATTTTCTTAAGTGCTCGAAAGATCGTTTTCATCACTCTCATCTATAATTATATACAATTCGTGTTATTATGGTCTTTAATACTCGAGAATACTTTGATGCGCTCATAAGAGCACAAGGTCGCATTTATTTTTCTGTGCAGACATATCTGGCCTTGCAAATCATTCTATATCTTCCAAACTCAGAGTACATTGGAAAAAAAGCTAAAGTGCAACATATAGACGTTATTTTTATAAAGATTATTTAACATCATTGTGTGTTTAAAGAATATATATTGACACCTAATTTAAATAAGAATTACTACCTCAAACTTTCACAAGTTTTGTAAAGAATCTTACTAATATGCTTATTGTTAATATTTATTTAATGGTATCCTGAATTTTATGGTATACTAGTATCTTAAATATTGATTAGGAAGCAACATCTTAATCTTATCTAATCTCAATTTTAATCTTATCTAATCTCAATTTTAATCTTATCTAATCTTATATAATTTCATCTTAATCTTATCTAATCTTGTCAGTAATGTCCAATAAATCTTAATCTTAAGATTAGATTATCTTAATCAATACATGAAATATCTAAAGAGCCACTTGTTTAAAGAAGTACCATATGATAAATCTACATGCTGCTACAGGGCTCGACAAATTACGTATAATCTTACTTGTCAGGAATGTCCAAGATCCTCCTCCCCAGCATTTTGTAATGAAATTAACCTAATAAGTTCAATACGAGTTTCTTAAAGTGATTACTTGATTAATAGTGCTGCATAGCTAATTAGAGAACATTTCTTATGAGGGAGAACCATTCCGCAAAAAAGTTGATAAATAATAATAGAAAAAAACAATTAAAAAAAACTGATTTTTTGGAAAATATAATTTGCTCTTTAATTTTTATTACTAAAATGGTTCTTTATATTATGCATATTCTTCTGTGTTTTCTTAAGGTTAAAATATTTTGTTTAGAAAGTTTTTTTAATAATTGAAAAAATAGTCCTGTCAGCAGTAATTAACAAAAATCTTTTGTTAAGAATTACAAAATTCTTAGCGGTCGTCCGATTTTCTTCTTAATTTACAGATTTGTATTTCTCAGTTGATTATTTTATCGCGGGTACCCTTTTAACGTTTTAGTTAACTCATGTACTCGTTTTATAGTATCGCTTATTATTATTTATCAATTTATATATATATATATATATATATATATATATATATATATATATATATATATATATATATATATATGATTTATCAAAGTTTAATATTATTACCAGTTAAGTTTAAGTTTAGTATGACTGATTAGTTTAAGTTTTATATTATATCCATACAGCTGAATGAGCAGAGGCCATTTAAGATATCAAAGGTAGTTCCTTCATATTATTTAACACTGATGTTTTAATAAACAATTTATTTTGGAATTTTGTAAAACCATATTTCATGTTATAATTATATATAAATTCCAGGCCTGTGTGGCATTGTGGAATTGGTGTTTGCATTTATAGCGCTACCCTGAATTAATTTTTAGTCCGTAAATTGAGGATTTTTCTAAGCTTTTATTTTATCGGTTTACGAATGTGTCGACCTCTAACTCGAGGCAAAACGGCTTTCTCTCCCCGAAACTCGGGTTTCATCCCGTAATTTTTAACAAAATCAACCGTAGAATGTAAATTATTGCAGGCAGTAATATACAGTGTTAGGGTTAGGGAACACGAGGAGATACTGGCAGTTGTCTGCCATACTCTACTCGCAGGGCCCCAATTAATATCACTGATACTCGTGGGCTAACTATTTTGTGACTGGCTAAAGGTGAAGGCTGGATGCCACTAGTTTTCTAAAAGTTAATGTAAGCTAAATGGCTTCGCGTATTATCTCTCACGACTAAAAAAGTTAGAGGGCTTTTTATATAATTTGTAGCCAAATGTAGATTATAGTAAAGTATCTCTTTAAACAAAAATGCTTTAAACAAAAATTAAAAAACGCTTGCCTAAATAATCTTAGATTTAGTTTATGTATATATATATATATATATATATATATAAAATGAAAAGAAAAGAAACAAACGACTTTGCATGAACCTCAAATCTTAGCCAGTTTTGCTTGAATATGAGTAGTTGCCACATCTTAATTTGTCTTCGAAAAGATCTGAGGGAAAGGAAAAGTTCCCAGTTCGCAGAACGTTTAAACTGGCTTGCTTTAATATGCTGGTAAAAAATCTTCTGAATGGCAAAGGGTCAGCTGTACATCACCGGGAAGTGAAAATGTCTAGTTCCGTGATGTCGCTGAATTCAGGACTTTTTCTTTAGAAATAACCTGCAGTTGACATGTTTTGTGTAGGAAGATTTAAGAAAAACTGTTTTCAGAAACAGCTAGAGTCTTTCGTCTTACGTCTTTGCAAATTATTCTATTCCATTTGCACTTTATTGAATGCAGAGTGCAGTACCGCACGTGTTATAAAGAACAAAACCTTTATAATATACTGTACAGCAATGCTGAAAAATAGTTAATGATATGTACAATACTTAACAAAAAGAATATACGACACAGTACCCGATATTGGCAAAAACAACATTTAATGCAGATAATAATACTTAAAAAGAAATGTTGAACCATACAGTGCATAAATGCCTAACTAAGTATATAACATGAATGATATACAATACAAAACATAACTGACACATAGGGAATTTCAGTTACTCTTTTTACTGAACAGTTTGTGTCATTCACCACTGGAAATGTAGTGAATCATTTTCAAACAGGTTTAAAAGAAGCGGGGAGTACAACCAAAAAAAAAAAAAAAGAAAGAAAAGAAAAAAAAAAGAAATTAAACTTGTTGTGAATCACTTATTTGAGAGGCGCAAGTGTTATTCACTTTGTTAATGTTAATCCAGAAATAGGAGTGTTTATATATTTTTTACATTTCTTAATGTACAAGAAATTACACTTCCTTACTTTTCTTACATTTAATCTTACATTTCCTTAACATCCAGAACTTCCATAATAAATTACTTTATATTTATTTTTGCAAGACCTTACCCACATTTCTTCCTTCTTGACTGCCGACTTTTGACTGTAAACTGTTGATTACTGACATAAGATGATAGCAAATGAAAAACATTATCGACATATTGCAAAAGTGTCTGTGAATGATCGCTTTTCTAATACGTAGAAATCATACTTTGTCTATCTTTCATGGAGAATTTTATGAGTATTCCAGTTGGCCTTTGGAGGATGTGTAACATAATGCAATACATATTATAATTGCCTAAACGGATAATGTGATTTTTTTTCGCTACTCTACCCTCACCTTACTGAATTATAATAAGTAATAACTTATTTGCAGTACAATTATTATGCTAGTTAAGGATGATAATTATATAATTTTTCAGCTTATTATAGCACATTATATAGTTAACTGAACATGATAAAAATACCGCTGCATCACGAATTTTTCCGAGAAAGGTCGCTTACTTTCTGCGTATTATAAATAAATATTTTTAATGTGTGAACTTGGCGTCCTCGGGACTAAGGTGTGTTGAAATGTCAACTAAGGAAGGAATAGAACAGAATTAAAGACGTAACATTTGGTTAATAAGTTTTGGTTCATAGGTTTGTACTTTCTATATAATTTTTGTTTTTTTTTTAAACGCGTGTGTTGTATATCTTTTTCATGTATGAAACAAGATGAAGACATTGCAAAACTTTTAAGTTAAATATACTTTAGATTGGAATTTGTTCTAATTTTGAATCAGGATCATAAAAAATAAACTTCTTATTTCTTATTCTTATTTGGTATTATGTGTCAGGTGCATCGAGGGGCATTGTATTATCAATGGATTTAAATGAAATCCATTTAAATCCATTGATAATGGATTCAAATGAAACGCAAAATGTGTAAGGAGGGGGGGATGAGGATGGGAGAGCAGATATATGCATGCTTGTCTCCAATGATAAAATCCACAAACCATCCTCGAGTTAATTTATATTTCTTCTTCTTTCAAGGATAAATTCGAGCCTTTCAAAGACCTATTTAAAAGAGAGGGCAATAAAAAGCCGTGCTGCGTTTTAGTTCACAATATGGCGGCCTGATTTTAGATCAAGATATTTTAGTTAAAATTTTAATGAGGATTTTTTCCTTATGAGTTTATGGTGTTTATGAGCTTGCATAACTATTATTTCTCTAGTCAGGCTGTTATGTATTTGATGTTGTTTAGTTATCACATTATATTAGATGAATGGATCTTTTTCTAATAGTGGGCATGTTTTAATATCATTCAGTCATTTTTTGGAAACATTTTAGGTGAATACACCACGTGTGTGTGTGCTAGGAAAATAATGTGCAAAAATATGGAATTTGCAAATATTTCAAGGACTTTTATTCAAATTTCGTTTAGGATGTGAAGATTCATTACGAAGGTATTTGCAATTTTCAGCTGAAGATGAGTAACCTGATTTCGAATACAGAAGTAAGATTTTTTATTGTCAAAACTTGGATTTTTCATCACTCAAAGCAGACAAGCTGACCAGAGAATGTACAATATAATTTTATCCTGCAAATCTGGAAGATTATTCCTAGAAAACAAATAGTTAATAGACATAACATGTGCACTGACCTCATAGTCTTTGTTATAATTTTAATGTGTATTATATCTAAAGTAACATATTTTGTGACTTAAAATTACAACTTATAAATATGTATGCATTGTTTTTGGAATGTGTCTTGCCGTAGTCTGCATTAGAGGAAATCATTGGCATTTAGAAGTCTTACAAAATGGTGCTGTTTAAGATTTGTATGTATTCGGTGCATTAAGCTAGATTTGTCTCCAGGTTCGGTGAATTGGTGCGACAGTGAATGGTGTCAACACAATAACATACTATTGCAAAAGGAGCCATTCTAGGATTATCTGAACCATTTTCTTACTATCTACTGGTAATGGAGAAACTAAATGGACTGTCATACGCAACATTTTGTAGAAGCAGTTAATTTAAGTAACTTTAAAAAAGAATTAAATAATTCTTATGGCTAAAGGATACGCTAATCAAAATAAGTTATTCAGTTAGCCCTATTGAACATTGTTGTGTTTCTTTATAAATATGTATATAAAATAAAAATATATAAAACTAATAAAATGATATAAAACTAATAAAACTAATAAAATGACATATCACATTCACGAATAAATAATGCAATACGCATTATTTTGGTGATGGCATTGATTATTTACAATTTGGTACACCTATTGTCTTTTTTTTTTCCTGCACTACTAGTCAGTATCTCAGCAAAACGGTGCTGTATCACTTTCACTTGGGTTGTGACTGTATTGTGCGTTTCCTGTTTGATTTTCTTTTAGGATAATTCGATTTACTCTTCAATGCTGTTGAATACATCTGGTAGAAATGGTAGTAGTTACGAATAATGTGAAGTACAAATTGGGATGATGCTTCGGCTGTTGGCTAGCCATCATTTTGCAATGGTGGATTGTTTTGATATTTCACTAGAAATCATATAATAGACATAAATCTATTATTTAATTAGACGTGTATGCAGAAGTTGTAGAAATTTTAGTAAATAATAATTTGTGTGTCTGTGACCTGGTTGCTAAGAGAGGTTATCAGTACGAAATAAGTATAAAATTTGTGTTGTTTTTAAAATCTGCATGCTACTATAACCCAGTAAACCTCTCTTTTTTTTTTTTTAATTTCGGAAACAGAGCAGCGTAGTGAGCAAATTCCTGTTTCACACGGATGTTAAGAGTTGGAAAATGACTTCTTTTTGACAGACATATTTTCATAACGAAACTAATTAGTAATTATACAACGGCTTTGTGCATTCGAACATACAGAATCCATTTAATTACTCTGTGCATCTAGAGGTGAATAAAAACTTGTTTTAAATTTTCTTACTTATCTATTGGTAATCGATATGAAACGATTTGCTTAGAAAAAAAAAAACCTTTCGAGATCAACTAAATCATTAAAGAATTCATGGTAGAACAGTGTAATAAATTTTTCCCTGGATTCACTAAGCAATATTAAAGCAATATTATGAAAGCAATATCCCTCGTCAGATATCATGTTGAAAGAGTTTTTGACAGCAAATAGAAGTAAAGAATTTAACATTTATACGCCATTAGAAATAAATGTTTATTTGGTGTACAAATGTTTATTTAATTACAAGTCTGTTTTATTAGTTGGAAATATAAGTTCTGATTGATAATTGCTAAACGTGAGAGCACGTTCTCCAAATGGCTTTGACTAATCGCAGTAATTATTTCCTAAGTAAATTTTATATTTTAGGCTATTTGTGTTCAGTAATCGTAATTTAAGTAATTTAATTTAATTAGTAATTTAATTAGTTTTAAGTTTTCAGGTTAAGTGGTTATCATTTCCTCGCGTGCTATTAATAGTAACTTAAATGATTTTAGTTTCTAATGACTTACATGTAAAAAGGCGATATTTCAGTGAAAGAGAAATTATCGTTGAATATTTTTCATAAATATAGGTTACTAAAATATGTTTTATAGCTTTTTAATATTAATAACATTTGACATTTATAATGGAATTAGCAATGCAAATCTCTAAAATGTAACATAATCTTCATTCTACCATCATTTCTGACCTCGGCTCTAGTTTAATTAGGAAGAATCAAATAATTCCAGAATGGTATCAGAATTGGCAAGGGACCGATAATTTTAAGCCTTTTTTTTGAAATTCCGAGAGCACAGAGGTCATCTAGTAACTGATAGGTAATTTTTCTGGCAATGCAATGTTGACCTCAATAAGCAATTTATCTTTTGTGCACGCGCACAGTTCCTATTTGAGTAAGTTTCGTTTCACATCGTTCACTGACTTTGAATGACTCTCAATGTATTTAAGAATAAGAGAGAAGACATTTTACATGTTTTGACAGATTTAATCGGAGACCATAAAAGTTAGGCGCATGCTCTTTATAAGTTATAAAACTGGTTAGAGAAGTTTGGGATGTGGCTGCATTGGAGAGGTTAGTTTTTGTTGCCTAAGGGTATCGGTAGGTGTCGTCTATTTTTATAGTTGATAATGGGTTCTTTATATGTATGGTAGATTAGTAGGGATACTATTAGTCCCTTTTACGAATATTGTTTCAATCAGTTTTAGTGTGGAAAAGGAATATGTCTGTCAGTTCGTATTACTTTCGTGTATTTTTCGAAGTTTTTTTTTTTCTTGGTGCGACTAATGTTTGAGGTAAGGTTCCTTCGGAGTTCTGTTTGTACTCAATTTTAGCATTTTTCATGCAATGGGATGCGGCATGTGTATATACAATATTTGACTGGCAAAAAAGGTGGTAAGAAAAAAATGTGTTCGCTATTCCTTTTTTTTTTTTAAATTCGAAAATATCACTATAAGTTAAAAATATTTTATCCTCCTTTTCATGTTCTTCTTTTCAGCAGTTCTGTAAATATGCTTTCTTACAGTAAAGCATATTTACAGAACTGCTTCTGGAAAGAGAACTACAAGAGCTCAGTGGCGCACCCAGAGGGGGGGGGGGGGGCAATGGGGCCCGGGCACTCCCAAAGAAAAGGAAAAAACACTAGAAAAATTTCCAAAAATCTTTTCCTAATTAAAATTCATTTTTTTTATTTATGTTGTGTGCTACTTATGAATTAGCGATCACTGCAGATGCTCAGCTATAGGTCGTATGCGATGTGTAGTGTGTATTCGCAAAACGTCTACTCAACTCGCCCCCCCCAAAGGTTAAATCCTGAGCGCTCGGCCCCCTCCAAGATTAAATCCTGAATGCGCCATTGCAAGAGCTGCTGTCTTTAGAAAGGAAACTGTCTTTCTAGATCTGAGAAAAGCAACCAGAAGGCAATTATTTCCATCACCTGGCATTCCTTCATTACGTAATGCTCTTCTTTATCAGGTACGTCTTTCCATGTAATCCCTTCATCATCACACACTCCATTTTAGATCATTTGCGCGTCTGTTCTTGGACAGAGACGTAATTTCTTTCCTGTCTTAGCATTCAAAGTATGAAGTAGTGCAACCATTGCTTTCTTTGGGAAGAACTGAATGTTGTAAATCTGTGAATAGTTACCTGAATGTAATTATCTGTCCCTTTGAGATTCCTTGACATAATTTTCCATTCTTTCCAATTGTCCATTCTTTGCAAAACATAATTTTTCATTTTCTTTCCTCCTATGCCATGCCATGTAAAGACTTGAGAAACAGTTTACCCCATTAACTTAAAAAAAATCGTGTATTTTTTTAAAAAAATGCAATACTTCTGTCACTATTTACGATTACGCCTTCCCAAAGAAAGACTTATTATTGATATCTGTAGAGATCTAATAAACTAAAATTAAACATGTATTGAATCTAAACAAGATAATTGTACCTAGAACATGCAGTTCAACAAATGTTTTATCAGTTGGGTGATTTTGTTTCTTATTTAGACTAAATTTCTTTTCATAAAAATTATTTTTGTTTCATTTTTTATTTGTAAAGTTAAGATAATGTGCTCACTCATTTGTGTTTCTAAACGGTACTTCACCCAAGACAGGCAGCCTCCTCATGGCAAAGTTGTACATAAACAATTCTCACTCCTTACAAATCAGGAAAACACCTTCAAGCTACAAATCTCTAATCACCCTACCCTCCTCCCTTCTCACAATTTTCTCTTCTAACTAGTCTTATAACCTCTAAAGAGTCTGCAACTGACTTTTATGATTCTCCGTTAAGTCTATCAGACCTTCGACCCATTTTATTACAACTTTTTCTTAAAAAGTATCGAAGCAGAATTCGTTTTACTCCTAGTCCATACCATCCCTTGACAGCCTGCATGAAATGACTTGCCCTGAAAAATAATGATCTTTTGCAGACAGTCCCAGGCTTTGGTCTCATTGCTTTCAACCCTGCCAGGATTGAAATTTAAAATCATGTTTGGTGATGTTCCTGATGTATGAGTGTTAGGAAGAACGAATGTTGTTGAGATACTTTACCATTTAATGATAGAAATCAATGGATACAATTTGGCTACTGAACATGAAGAAGCAATTGTCAAAAATTATAAATAATAGTTAGATTGACCATGTAGAAAGAGAGAGAGAGAGAGAGAGAGAGAGAGAGAGGCAAACAAGTGGATCGCCTGTCAAAATTCACGGACACTATGTTTGAAAAATTATGGCCAAACTTATTGTCCCGTTCGTGCTAATGCCTTCGTAAACACAGTAGAATTCTATGTAGGACGATATGTGATTTTCACAGTTCAGTACTAAGAAAAACAAAACGCAATTGCATTTTAAAATGTTCATTGCCAATCACGCGATATCGCGCGGTGCGAGTTCTCACCAAACGGCCGATCACGCGTTATCGCGTTGACGTCGCTAACTAAATAAAATAATAAAAAAAAATTTGGCTGCCCCACGAAATTCCAATTTTCAGCTTGGCAATGAACGATACGCGTGATGCGAGCTCTCACCAAACGACCGATCACGCAATAACGCCTGGACATCGCTAACTAAATAAAAAATATAAAAAAAATTGGCCACCACACGAAATTCCAATTTTTAGCTTGGCAATGAAAATCTTAGAAAAACAAATAAAAAACCGAAATTATGGAATAACGACACGAGTTGCAAGCACACGTAGATTTCTGCAATAGAAATTGAAAAAAAAATCTTCCTTGCCCTAACAATGACATCGTATCAGTAAAAACGCGAACCCAATACGATGTTGATAATAAATCATATCGCGGACGAAGTGCAGGTATTCCCACTTGAGAAACTAAAAGAAACAAAAGTTTTTTTATGCTGTCGAATCGAATAGAATTGTGATTTATCTAAGAAGTGAGCTTTGATGTCTGTGTACGTTTACTAGAAATTGTCTCGAGCAAATCTTGAATTAGGAAAGAGGTGAGGGGAAATATTTCTTTGAACAATGGCTTGCTGTGTTTGCGAAACAACATCTACTAACTGCAATGGAAGATTCTTTTCTAACAAAGTAAACATAAAGAAATATAGAAAACAAACACAGTTTACTGATGGAGCCAAAATAATACCTGAATATGCCTCTAAATTACTCTTCGAATCCAAATATCTTAAATATATTATAAGAATGAAATTAATATATTCATATACTAGATATGCTTACAACTATATTCATTTGGATACACTTACTTGGCGTAATTTGTTATGATTAATGTAAAATCAGTAGTATCTGGTACAAATTAAGTAAATTAGAAGTCGTAAGTAAACGTACATTTAAAACTACATTTAAAATCGTAAAGTAAACATCCACTGTTAGTCAAATATTTTAAGATCACATCTAAATATCTGATTGATTAGTTTTGCATATAAATCTTATAGGACTTTTAACAAATAGTCACATAATCCTATTAGATGTTACGTTAAAACAAAATCTTTCTTTATATTGAAAAATAACTAACCTTTAAATCGTTTAATTTTCTTAAGGCATATGGATCGAAGCATATAGTACAATACTAAATTTTGGTTTCAGGTTTTTTGGATACTGGCAATGTAAGCCAGTTGAACTGGTTTGAGCAGAATTGTTATTTTCTTCTTGGTATGTTCAATGCATGAAGTTTTTAGTTTGTTCAATTTTCTTGCGATCGTCCCTTTTCTCTTTCCATAGAACTATTATAAATGGACTGAAGAAAAAAAAAAGCCTGTCATTGAATATTTTGATCTTGTGTATATATTCATGAAACCAGTCTGTCTATATAAATCTCTCCCTTCACAAAAAAATGAGTAGACTTGTTGTAAACGAATTCAGTTCAATGCAAAAGCGATATATAAACCTCATGTTTTCAGTATAAAGTGGCAACCAAAATCCAGACTTTGCAACTTGATGCCTCACCTGAGAGCTATATATCCACTCTATGGTGACAAATGGATAATTTATGTCCAAGAGACACCAGAAAATGAAATCCGTAAAGTAAGGTAAAGGTGCCTATATCTGCGGCCGCTTAAGACGACATAGTTTTCTTAAAGTACTTCCCAAGAAAGTTTTTCTTAGAAATTTATGTTTTCAGTTTTTTAAAGTAGATCTACGGAGGCCCTTATGTTTAAATCAAACGAATGCATTTCAAATAAATTTTTTCTTCGTTTCCTTCGCCTTCAGTAATACAGAGGTGGCCAGACAGTTTTGTTTTCCTTCTTGAAACGTAAAAGGTCTTAGAGGTGTCAGAAATAAACATTTTAGTGGAGTGCTGTCACTAAGAAAAATCGAAACATTACAAGGAATTGTTCACAGCTGCTATGAAATATTTCATTGGTATTTACAATACATCTGTAATTGTAATTAAAATAACTAAAATTATACAAAGAATCTAAAATTTGCGATAGACAGCTTTAAATACCTCACTTTTGTAATACAGAAGTAAATCTTATTAAATATAAAATATATAAATAAATAGTATCAAAAGAATAAGCGAATGGTAAAAAATAAATTTAGAATTTACTACGCGTTTCTTACTTTTGTCACTGATTATTTAAAGCATTTTGTTTGGCTCTACAAATCAAATATATTCATTAGGTATTCTCGAATCCACCAAAAATGTTAAGTATAACTGAGTAAAATATATTATCCACTGGTAAAATTGAGTAAAATATATTATTCTCTGCTTGTCTTCTTCCATTGAATTCCAAAGCATTATTTAGATAGTCATTCTTTAGTAAAATAAAAAAAGACAAATTTCTGCTCCCTCTCAGGAAACCCATCTCTCATAGGAAGCATTAATCACGCAATAATACCTATTTTATTTATTCATTTTTTTAACCTGATGCTGAATTTTTCATGAACTGTAATATTATGCTTTAGTAAACCCTTTTTATGTGATGGATGTGCTTTACAGAATAAGCAGAGTGCCATCAATTAATAATAGTAATGATGATTATTTTCTCTAGTTAGTGTGTAACCTTCTACTTATTGGATGGAGACCTGAAGTGGATCGAAAAATCATATTTTGTTTCTACAGCAAAGTACACGGATTTAAAACATAATACATACAATCTTGTGTATATATTCATGAAACCAGTCTGTCTATATAAATCTCTCCCTTCACAAAAAAATGAGTAGACTTGTTGTAAACGAATTCAGTTCAATGCAAAAGCGATATATAAACCTCATGTTTTCAGTATAAAGTGGCAACCAAAATCCAGACTTTGCAACTTGATGCCTCACCTGAGAGCTATATATCCACTCTATGGTGACAAATGGATAATTTATGTCCAAGAGACACCAGAAAATGAAATCCGTAAAGTAAGGTAAAGGTGCCTATATCTGCGGCCGCTTAAGACGACATAGTTTTCTTAAAGTACTTCCCAAGAAAGTTTTTCTTAGAAATTTATGTTTTCAGTTTTTTAAAGTAGATCTACGGAGGCCCTTATGTTTAAATCAAACGAATGCATTTCAAATAAATTTTTTCTTCGTTTCCTTCGCCTTCAGTAATACAGAGGTGGCCAGACAGTTTTGTTTTCCTTCTTGAAACGTAAAAGGTCTTAGAGGTGTCAGAAATAAACATTTTAGTGGAGTGCTGTCACTAAGAAAAATCGAAACATTACAAGGAATTGTTCACAGCTGCTATGAAATATTTCATTGGTATTTACAATACATCTGTAATTGTAATTAAAATAACTAAAATTATACAAAGAATCTAAAATTTGCGATAGACAGCTTTAAATACCTCACTTTTGTAATACAGAAGTAAATCTTATTAAATATAAAATATATAAATAAATAGTATCAAAAGAATAAGCGAATGGTAAAAAATAAATTTAGAATTTACTACGCGTTTCTTACTTTTGTCACTGATTATTTAAAGCATTTTGTTTGGCTCTACAAATCAAATATATTCATTAGGTATTCTCGAATCCACCAAAAATGTTAAGTATAACTGAGTAAAATATATTATCCACTGGTAAAATTGAGTAAAATATATTATTCTCTGCTTGTCTTCTTCCATTGAATTCCAAAGCATTATTTAGATAGTCATTCTTTAGTAAAATAAAAAAAGACAAATTTCTGCTCCCTCTCAGGAAACCCATCTCTCATAGGAAGCATTAATCACGCAATAATACCTATTTTATTTATTCATTTTTTTAACCTGATGCTGAATTTTTCATGAACTGTAATATTATGCTTTAGTAAACCCTTTTTATGTGATGGATGTGCTTTACAGAATAAGCAGAGTGCCATCAATTAATAATAGTAATGATGATTATTTTCTCTAGTTAGTGTGTAACCTTCTACTTATTGGATGGAGACCTGAAGTGGATCGAAAAATCATATTTTGTTTCTACAGCAAAGTACACGGATTTAAAACATACAATTCCTCCTTATTAATTCGAAAGTTTATAATTTAAGTTCTGCAAATAATTTTTAAAAAAATCAACTTTTCATTGACAGGTGACATCGTAATGAAAAAATGAAACAATTTTTTTTTTAAAAAAATCAGAATTTTAAAAAGAATAAAATATAAACGTAAAAATAAAATAAGAATGTATTAAAAAGTATTTTAAGCCATTTTAGAAGTTAAATTTTTGTTTCGTTATTTCTTTGTTTAAGTAATCTATCATTAATGAATGATAAAATTCATTAATGATAGATTACTAAGTGACTGAGTGACCACTTTATTAGGAACACCTCTGCATTTAGGAAAATGGGGAAGGTGTTATAATAAAGTGGCCACTCAGTGTATATCATCATCAAGTATGTGGTACTGGAATTAGAATTGTTGTAAATTCGAAAGAATTTCACTAATTGAAATTATTAGCCAAACTTATTGCCTTTAAATTTATCACAGATTCTTGACGATTTTTATTAACATTTTTTTCTATGTTCTGGTTAGATTGCTTTTGATAATTATTGTACGTATATTCTCGACAACTTCAATAAAAACAATTTCTCCAATTCACCTCATAGTGTAATATAATTAATTTTCTTTTACTGAGTTCACATACATGAACAGTGTTTTATTATTATTATTATTATTATTATTATTATTATTATTATTATTATTATTATTATTATTATTATTATTTGAAAGCAGAGAAATTACTCCTCATCCAAGATGTATCCTATGTGACCAAATGTATGTAATGTACGTATCACATGTAAACCAATATACGTAATGTAAGTATCATATGTAAACAAATGTAAGTAATGTATCATATATAATCAAATGTATGTAATATATGTAATAACTGTAACAAATGTAACAAATGTATGCAATGTGATTATATAAAAAATAGTATTATTATTATTATTATTATTATTATTATTATTATTGTTATTATTATTATTACTATACAGTATTGAGATCAAAATCATATTTAAAGCAAGACGTATATATCTGTTAAATATTTTCATATTTAATTAACATTACATTCTTGTTGCGCCATGGTTACGCTCTTTATAATTTATTGAAAAAGCAGGCTTCTAACTGAAAGATAACAAGCGACTTTACTATCAGGATGAAGTGAGAATATGAAAATGTCAATATAATAAGATGTTATATCATATTTTAGTGTATAACTATGGGAATAAATATTGATATGGGAATAAATAATCATATCGATAAATAACGCTAATATTATATTTGCTAAAAATAGGAAGAAAGGAAGAAAACGAAGAAAATAATTTTAAAAAAGAACCAAATTTTATAAATAAGATGCATTAAAGTATAGAATGAATGTGAATACTAGTTTATCTACTCCTTTTTTCTTAAAACGTGATCATCACTGTAAACTCCACATTTTTTCAGAAAAGTAACAACAAACGTCTATAAAATAAAAATAAAACTTTTTCATTATATCGATGGAAATATATGCACAGCCGTTATACTGTGTGCATGTGTGTGTGTAAGTGAGTGAGAGAGAGAGAGAGAGAGAGAGAGAGAGAGAGAGAGAGAGAGAGAGAGAGTGCACACTGTTCAATCACTGTTGCATGAAAACGTTTGTGGTCTTCGAGATGGAAGGATGGGGTGGGGTTTTTTGCATATTACGAGAATATAGAATATTGTACATCGATGCATTTTAGAGGATTTTATTTACAGTAGTAGTGTGTGGAAAATTTGTTTTCCACGTTTTGGCAGATATTAGAATTGCCTACAGCAGTAATATTTACAACCGCAGAGTCCTCGCAATCAAATACCTGGAACATTACTTTTCTTGTAGTGCGTATGATATTTTTGTTGCACAAATCGAAAAAAACACATCGAACAACAGCAAAGTTCCTGAGATCTCCACAGCATAAGAACCTATCCTTGTATTGTCAATATTTTTGGTCAAACACTACTAACATAAAGAATTAAATAGTTTGGAAAGAAATAAATGTGAAATGTGAAACCGCAGAGTCCTCGCAATCAAATACCTGGAACATTACTTTTCTTGTAGTGCGTATGATATTTTTGTTGCACAAATCGAAAAAAACACATCGAACAACAGCAAAGTTCCTGAGATCTCCACAGCATAAGAACCTATCCTTGTATTGTCAATATTTTTGGTCAAACACTACTAACATAAAGAATTAAATAGTTTGGAAAGAAATAAATGTGAAATAAACTTTTTATACTTAATTTTTTGCATCACCGGTTTCAATAAATTTGTAATTGGTCGGCAGTTATACTAGACTTTCTGTCTAAAGGTCTTATACAAGATTTCTACTGTACAACACTTCAAGCATGAGCATAGGTAATAGTTAAAGTTACACTTTCGGTGAATTTTTAAGTTTCAATACGTTCATAATAACTTTATAGAAAAAACTGATTTTAGTCTGTGCAATTGGAAAAATCGTAAAAATATCTTCAGCAAATATTTGAAGCAGTATTCAAATATGAAAATATTGTTGTGCCGACACTATTTTTAGATATGGCTTGTCTCTTGCTGTGGCACACCTTAGACCTGTATAACGTAATATAGTAAGAGATATCAGAGAAGCCGAATGAATTTCTTTTAAGAATCTATTCTGCCATGACTGCTACATAACTATAAAGTCAATAATGATGATATATTGGTGTGTAATTGACTTCTAAATATTTTATAGGCAAACTATGCCAATAGGCCACACTTTTTTTCAATGTAGCCAACATAAAGAAATTATATTCTTGAACAGATTAGTGTTTCTATTATTTTGTATGATCATATATAATGATAAGCTTTTTTTTTATGTCACGTTTTTATGCCACGTTTTTTGAAACGTTTTGAAACTCAGGGGCTACCCTGAGTATCGAGTCTTCAATTCGTCTTCAATTCACATAATTCATCCACTTGCTTGCTCTTGTGTTTGTTTTTAAACAAGAGAGGTAGCTGTACTTCCACTGAACCGGTAGATGTGCTTCCAGTACAACTCCAAGCACATCACACTAGCTTCTCCTGTTTATGATTTATTCCACTCACCTCTGTCTCCTATGCAACAACCTTCCTCATAATGTATCACCCAACAACTTATATATATACTCGTATATATAATGAAAATAACATAAATAATAGTTTTATTACTTGGAGATTATACAATAAATGATAAATTAATAAATTAAATGAATTATATGGAGCTTATGTAATAAATTTAGTGGAAAATGGAGCTGCTCCCGGTACAACTAACCCGAAGTCTGATATATGTCGAGTGTTTAAATATATTTGATTCAAATGTATTTTAAATAGAATACTGATCAAAAATACACCTGAATATTCTGAAGAATGTTCAGATATGAATGTTCAAATATGGCAACTCATTATTCTGAAGAGAATAATGAGTTGCCATATTTGTAGAACTTTCAAATTTATTTAATTCCAAGATTTTTACTTTATTTTATATTTAGTACTGAACTTACTAATGTGGGAAAAATTAGTGTAACATTGAAACGTTTGTTGAAAGTGAAGAACCAATAAATACACAAAGAAATATGAAATGGCAAAAATAAATATAAATGAAATAAAATAAAATAAAGTGCTAAAAATGCCAACTCTCCCACTAAAACATTTGTAGTAAGCACTAAAAACTAGCAGCATAATGTATATATTGTTTTTTATTTTTTATTTTAGTTCTTTGCGCTTTACTTTTCCGTCTTAAAATAACATAAAAATACTTAATGTAAGTAAATGTGAAGATTCTACAAATAGAGCAATGATCTATCCTTTCAAGAATATTTTTGAGCAGACATTTTAAATAGAAATCAAACATTGATTTTATTAGCCTTCTGGATTGGTTATACTGGAGCATCTTCCACTCAACTGAGATTTACTATTACATATTGTACATGAAAGTAATTATAAGAAATTCAAACCAAGTTTGATTTTTACGATTATTTATGCCAGCTCCAATGACAATTATAGAATGATAGATATAAATAATAATAATAATAATAATAATAATAATAATAATAATAATAATAATAATAATAATAATAATAATAATAATAATAATATATATTAGTTATTTAAACGGTAGATAACATCCTAGTGCAAAATGTTAAAATTACTAATAATGTAAAACATGGGATTAAAAGAAACCAGTTTTTGTATACAATAAAAAAAATGTCTT
Source organism: Typopeltis vanoorti (assembly GCF_054136105.1). Taxonomy (NCBI): domain Eukaryota; kingdom Metazoa; phylum Arthropoda; class Arachnida; order Uropygi; family Thelyphonidae; genus Typopeltis; species Typopeltis vanoorti. The sequence continues at coordinate 151,139,526 of NC_143549.1, forward strand.
CGCATATGAAGAAATGCATTTCAGCAATGAATCAGATTAAATGATGTCATTATATATTGATGGAACGATTAGTAACCGTTCCATTAATATTTAAGGATCATCTAATCCAACATTACACGTTAAGTACTCTTTATATTCGCCAAACCTGCGGTTTTTTCCTAGCCTACTTATTAAAAATCTGATTAAAAACTGATATTCCGTTTATCAATTATGGGTTGCCTCTGTTTTCACTCATTGTTACGGAAGGCCTCTCAACTTCCCAACAACCCTTCTTCTCCAAGATCACCCAGTCAACATAAATTATATGTACAAGTGTGTGTGAATGAACGGAGGATATCATAAACATTCATGCCCAAGGCTGGATTCGAATCCCCAGTCTTTTTGGCCGGAGTGCGGTTATAGTAACCACTCTCTGCCAACTAAGTCCACACATTCTGTTTCTGCTCTCATAAAATCACATTCCAGATTTGGACGGTAACTAGCCAACAATATATAGTAGACATGATGAACAAAAAACCTGAAAAGAACATTGCGTTGGTGTGTTCCGAAATGCTTATGTTTCTCAATTCAAGAAGAACATTCTAGAGATATTCATCACGCGCAGATTATCGAAAAATCACCGATGAAGGAGACTTTAGAAAACGAACATTTCTTTTTAACTCTGTTAGATATATATAAGGATTATTTAAATGTCACAGATTGCTACATGATTAGGAATTTTATGCATCTCTACATAATACCACGAAATTCAGAATATAAAATCCAAAAATATTTACTTTTTAGAAAGCACCTACGAGGAAAGGTTTGTATATAAGACAGGAACCGAATTATTAAGCTATAAGCCTTTTTTCTATTTAACATGCATCCTTATCAACGGAACTGTGTTGCACCTTACGATGTGTTGTATTTACATAGATTAAGCCCTATGCTTATAATTTTAGCGATTAAAATCATCGGTAGTGCACGCCTTCAAAACATTAATTTTTTGTGTGCGTGAGAAAGAACATTAAGATTCTTCATTGCAGTTTTAAGAAAGGAAATCCCATTTCCTTTCTTAGTCATACTTCTGAGAAAGAAAGCAATAGAGAGGATTTTAAACTCCTGCTCAAGTGTCTCATATCTTGCAGTCACATGCATTGCATGTAAGTTAAGATCATCCACCCCCAACTTACGTTCCTTAAATACATAAAATATTTCATGAAGAAGAAACTGTTCTGCCTGAAAATGTTCCGGAAGTTCTATGAGAATTGTCATCATCACATGAATTCCTTGTTATCCATTTCCTTAGCCAGAGGAAACTGGGACTGACGTTTATCTAACAAACATCTTGAGATAATTAATTTCTGAAGTCATTAATGTTCTATCTTCGTAATGATATATCGTGTTTAAATTTCCTTAAAATGAATAAAAAAAGAGAAATAAAATTTAATGATTACTTTCTACGTACCCATCACTTTTAATTTGTTTCATGTTTAATAACAAGACGAGACAAAGTTTATGATTTAGCAAATGGTGGGATCCTCGTATAATTAATAAAGCTACGATGACGTCATAGAGGAACTGATTATTACCGGAAAGTCGTTTCCCACAAGGTAAACTTGACTTTTATTAACTATTCTTTTGTACGACTGTATGCTTAATTTACTCGAATTTTCATCATACAAAGTAAACTTCCTCTTGAGTTAGCGTATGACCCTAAAGTTTATTTTGCTAAGTAAACGACCCCTCTAAGAATGTAATATCTAAATTCGCACTGTTGCCTTATTTTTCATTTTCCACTTGATGATTTCTTATTGCCTTTGCCTTGTCTTGTCTTTTATTATTAAACTTCATTTACATTTTATTGTTCTGTTTTTATTTTAACTATTATAATATGTAATTTTCTTACCGTTTACAACATCACAAATGCAAAGAATTAAAATTCATGAAAAATACTTTTTTAAATTCTACATTTTAATGAATGTTTATGAAAAATTACGAAGAAATGATGAAGAATACTAGTAAGAGAGAGAGAGAGAGAAGAATAACAGCATATATAAACACAAACTAGATGAACTATGACAACCGAAAATATGTGAATAACCTATATATTTGGAATATGTTAGTTTTCAGTTCAACAGTGAAAAGCATTGATGATAAATTTCATCGGCTCGCATTGATCATGTATTTTGAGTAATTTTTATGATTTCTGAATTTATTTCATTTAAAATTAGGAATCGTAGTTTTTCAAAGTTCGTAATTTTCTTTAAAATCAACGTCCAAGTTCAATGTCTATTTTACTGCAGTAAATATTTAGACAAGTGGTAAACTGTACATTGCTATAATATTTCGTTGTCGAATTTAAGCAGTAAAATTACTTCCGGATGCGATTTATATTTTTAAACGTCACGGACTGTTATAGCATTAAGAAATAAAAAAAAAGAATAAAAAGATGAGGTGAATAACAACGTACGGATTCAATGTTTGTGCTTGTGATTTAGCAATGATTATTGCAAAAGCGAAACGTACAGGGAATTGTGTTCGTTTAGTGCTAAAAGGTGATGGGATATCGGTTAATATGAAATCGATTTACAAAAATTGGCTTCTTCAGAAAGCGACAATAATGATTATATGTTTAATACTACTTTTCAGTTATCTTGTACCTTATGCTATTCATTAGATAGAATACAATATTCAAATTTCTTCGCGATAACTACATTTACAGTCAGCTCATGAGATGAAGATCCACTTAAATGTATAATGTGTGGGAAAACTGAAATGCTCATCACCAAATGGGAAACCACTAGGTTCACACATAAATACAAATATACAAAGTATACAAAGTATGTAAACAAAAAAGGTTTTCTTATTTGATGGCACTTAAATATTATTCTATCAGAATAATATTTAAGTAATAAAATGTGAGTTTATGCTTTCATACTGTTAATTTCTTTGCATTTACTAATTCATTGATCGTTGATATTTAGTTTTGGGAGTGTTTATTATTTTTATTTCTTTGTTTTATTATTTATTTTATTTCTGCCAGATTTTTCGTTTAAGCAAAAATCTTTGTTGATTTTGTAGTCTCAAATAAAAAGACATTAAGGAGAAAGATGCGAGATATTTCTGACAACGAATCTCTCGTGCATACGATTCTAGCTAACGACAAAAACAACGCGACGACGGTTTCCTATTACTGCATCCAAATCCCATACACGTAAGCACACCATTCGGTTTGTTTATGTATATTGTAGCGTACAGTAGATAAAAATTCTGCCTTTCTGATGGGGAAGCCTTGACGATGGAACAATAGTCATGACGTTCCCACTCAAAAAGGTTGGAAACGCACAGCACATCATTACCAATGGTGGGCAAAGGAGCACATAATCCGAAACTGTGCACTAGAGGACAAACACAGTACTTTTCTCCAAGTACTTTGGGGAAAAGGCTCGGAAAAAATTATAAAGCTGGTCTCAAACTGGACTACAAAAATTATCTATTCGTAAATATTTTTACAAAAACCAAATTTACAGTGATTGGAATGCAAACCTTTGGCTTGTAACAGAAAGACTATCAGCTTACACTCAACTTTAAGATCCACAGCTACACGGCGTAGTTAGTGAAAGTCATTATATGGCGTAAATTTACGATCATCCTTAGCCCAATATGTGTGTTTATAAAAGATTATTAAAATAAGAATACTTTTGGAATGGATAATATTTATTGTATTTTATTTTTCTTGAAGGAAGCGTTATAATGTTTCAGTAATTCAATAAATCAGAAACTATGATAAAGAGACAATTTGGGAACGTTGATCACATGATATCATTCCCATAACAGTAACTAGACGATCTTATCATATTCAACGACGACACAACATGCTATGGCTTCTTGATGTGTCATATTTCCTCTCAAATAACGTTGTTTAATATTATTAATTTTCTAATTTATTAATATTTTTGTCATATGTACTAATTTTGCTATTTACACATGGAAAAATTATATAGGAAAATTATATAATGCTATTTGGTTGACATTTTATCACATTGGTAGATAATATTTAAGTTTACAAAAATTAGAGGTTTAAAAAAACTCAGATAACTTGGATCACATCACGAAAATCAGACACTATTGTACAACTTTACCTCCGTAGAAACATGAGTACGCATAAGCGGTCTAACATTTTATATCCATTTTTTTTTTCATCATTAGCCTCGATAACAACGTGTCATACCAACAATCATCATCTTGTGATCTGTTCGTTATTTCAAAATATGATCATACTGGGAGGACTTCGTTCTAAACGAAGACCTCTCCTGTGTATATCTGTATACACAGTATAAGGACTTCCGCTGAAACCTAGCAGAGAATCCTAAGTGTCACGAGGACTTCTGCGTTCCAAAAAATATCTAAAATTGGTTCAGGAAATATTCGTTTTTCTCTGTTATTAGCGGACCGTTTTATTGTCAAAACGATTATTATTATTATTATTATTATTATTATTATTGTTCCGGGAAACTCCAAGGAGTCGACAGACTCATCGAGGGAGGCCCTAACATCATGTCAAGAACAACTATTCAACATTCACACAGTATCTATCATACCTTGCCTTGAACTCATTCATGGTCGTAGCACCCACAACAGACTCTGGAAGCTTATTCCACTCATTTACCACTCTCCAAGTAAAGAACCTAGCTCTAACACCCTTGTCAACCACGCTCTTGCCCAGCTTCCATGCATGGCCCCTAGTCCTCCCACCACCAGTCATATTTTCAAAAATATCTTCTGGATCAATCTTATAAAAACCCTTCAGTAATTTGAATGTCTCAATCATATCACCCCTCCTTCGCCTATCGTCCAATTTCTGCAACCCACAAATCTTCAACCTATTCTCATAAGGTTCATTCCACAGACCTGCTATCATCTTGGTCACTCGTCTCTGGACCCTCTCCACTTCCTCCCCATCACGAAGAAACCCTGGTGCCCATAACTGGGCACAGAAGTCCAGATGGGGTCTTATCAAGGCTCGATACAGAGGAACAACAACTTGTTCGTCTCTGCATGTTAAAGTATTTTTCAGAAGCCAAGTGATTTGGTGAGCTGTTTTAGTTACTTTTGCAATGTGCCCCCTAAACTTCAACTCCTTATCCACCAACACTCCCAAATCCCTGGCCTCATCAATCTCCTGGAGTATGGTTCCACCAATGCGATATACTGCTGCTATTCTTTTCACCCCAAAGTGCATAACCTTACACTTTGCCACATTAAATTGACATCCATTTTTCCTAGCCCAGTCCTCCAAACTATCCAAATCATCCTGTAAAATTTTGACATCCTGTGCACTCACAATTGCTCTACCCAACTTTGCATCATCAGCAAACAAGTGAACACTTCCTCTCAGATCCTTTCCAATATCATTGATGAACAAATTGAAAAGCAGTGGTCCAAGAACAGAGCCCTGTGGCACTCCACTAGTCACAAGACGTCTTTTAGACTCCACTCCTGAATAAACCACTCTTTGATATCTCTCCTTCAACCACCCTCCTATCCATCTCACCAACCCTATATCTATCCCCATCTGCTCCAGTTTACTGATTAGGGTTCCATGTGGTATCCTATCAAAGGCCTTGGCAAGGTCCAGTAGTATCACTGTAAACCCATTACCCCTATCCAGTGCAGCCGTCACTGTGTTATAAAACGTGAGCAAGTTACTGAGGCATGATCTACCCTTCACAAAACCATGTTGTCCCCCATACAATATCCCATTTTCATCTATCCAATCCTGTATTCTTTTCTTGACTAATTTCTCTAAGACCTTGACAATGATTCCTGATATGCTAATCGGTCGGTAATTTACAACAGCAGTCTTGGAACCACCTTTATGCAGTGGAACTATTTTCCCCTCTTTCCACCCGCTCGGGACTAACCCAGACCCGAGACTCGAATTAAACAAAATGGTCAAGGGTACTGACAATTCTTTAGCTGCTTCTCGTACAACACGAGCTGGTATACCATCCAATTTGGGGAAAAGCATTATTCCAAATAATAATAATAATCTTTCTCACTTGGTGGAATTTACGATCTCTATTAAAATTCATCAAGAAATGTAACATTTCCTAATTATTTTTGACGATTAAAAATTTGCTTTATCTTCTTTGCTTTATCTTCATATCTTCGTCTCATTCTGTCATATTTTTCCTTCGCATCTTATCGCAACATCATCCATTGTTAGCAATTGTCTCTTGTTCGACAATATCCTGATCTCGATGCGGTTTTGATTTATGATCTGAGGAGGATTCTGTTCTAAAATGCATTTTAAAATTTTGATATTACATCGAATCCGCTCCTTGCTTCTGCTCTCATTGCTATTCCGCCATTGCTCAAATCGTTAATTAATTCCATATTGACAAATGACGCTTTTCTTTATTTGATCAGTGAAGTCCTATCCTCTTGGATTATAAATTTGAAAATAGATACTAAGAATTTAAATAACTGAGATCATATCCAGTATTGAGAGAGAATACTACCGTGTGAAGTCATTATGTTTAAATCACATGAACTTCCCTTAGAGGCAGTATGACATATTCTTTGTAATTCAAAATCGTTTCTGCAACTTATTTTGACTCTTTACAATACATATTTCATAGCGAACAGAAATATTAGGAAATTATTAATTAATAGAATATTTGTGTCAAATCTCGCATTGCTGGTAATCAGAATTAGTTTTAACATGTAGAGATAAAAAAAAAAATCTGTTTAAAGAATGTAACCAAGACTCTTAAACATTTTCTTATAGCGGGAAAAACTGAGGAGATTATTTTCGAAGGGGTCTTCTTCTTAGAAAACATCAATATACATATTATACATATTTCTTTAAGGAAGCCGAATTCGTGAACAATAAAGAACACAATGAAGTAGACCAAAGGCAGAATCAGAGAATCTCCAAATATTAGTCATTTGAATTTTAGATTTCTCTTCCTGGGTTTGAGCTTGGTTTGGACTCATCTTCAAAATACATTATGTTTACCTGTGGTCATTGGAATGCTACTGGATAGGCAGTTTCTGAATTACATACTCTTGCCAAACAGCATTTATATATGCGGAGCCCTTGCAAGTTGAATAATGTAACATAATTTCCGTCAGTAAGCTTTAGGAGTGGTGAACAGTACGTATATAGTGGAATTAATTCTCATCTTTCTTCCCTAATACAGGAATTTTATGCCGAAAGAATGAAAAAGATAAGAACACAGGCATCAATGGAATACAGCTGAAAAGAGAAGTTCCTGAGAATAATATCCACTAGTCCATGTTTGCCTTCTGTGCATTTGTTGTACATACGGATGTAGGAATGTTCCTCCCGGAAACTGGAGTTTTTTTGTTTTTTTTTCTCTTACAAACAGGCAAATTGAACAGGGAACATGCACGTAATTAACAGAGATAGTGCTCTATCTCATAACCCTAGTTATCTCGACGGTATTATTTCTAATCAGCACTAATATGTTTATTGTAAGCATGAGCATCATAGACCAGAGGGCATGGCACTCAGGACAAACAAATGACTCTCTATCCACTTGTTGTTTTCATCATAATGACGTCACTGCATATACAAAAGTCTCATCGTTTGAAAAAATAAGGAGATTGATCACATCAGTCGACTATAATATAGCGCTGTTTCCCAAGGGAAACATATAATAAATAAGCCAAGGGATTTCCCTGTGCACAATTAATGCGGCTGTTGAAAAAAAAGATTTACTGCTGAAGATAAGAACCATTGATGTGAATCCACTAGAAAACAAAATCCGGGTTAAATACGAAACGCCCTTTTTGAGATTTTTAATCATTCATATATATTAGATTTATCAGTATAATATGTATGCCTAGATGTGATTTTTATATAATGGGAATGCAAACTGTTATTGAAAAGACTAACTAATGATTCTAGAAAATAAAAGTAGGTCTGGGTATCGACTAGAACAAATGCCAAGCCATGTTTCCATGACGACAGTAAGTTCACTGTAATCAGTATATATTTCCGCGGTTGTCTTAAATATAACATCAGTATTTTTTTTAAAATAATATTTAGGTGTTGGTTAAAGAAAGTTTGCTAATTTCAGATATATTAATTACGTAAGTCCGTAAATTACATTTATTATTTACACATTTGGTGCATTTGAATGCTGAGGTTCATGCACCCATGTGTTTTAAACTGTGCGGATCACAAGTCTCCTTGAAGGAGGACATGTATAAAATATAATGTATAAACATAATTTCGTACTATAAGATGAAATTTTATTCTTTAGAATATTGTTATGCACATTAATAATGGTGCATATCGGCTAAATTCAACTTAAAGTTTCTGTGAAATTTTATTTTATTCATGCATTCGAATAGCACATCTCTCTCTTCAATCCTAAATGGTAAACACTGTTAAACACGTCTGTATGTCTGGATTTGTGTCCCTTGCGCGAACTTTATTTTGCTATCACAAGTGCTAATCACACTGTTCAACGTGTTACTTATTATAAGTTGCTATTTCATTAGTTTGTAGGTAAGATGACTACTATAAATCATTTCTAATCTATGTTTCCCTCGAGATTTCTGCAAGTTCCTAGATTCTTAATGGTTAAGCCACTGTTAGCTGCCTATTCTCTTAACTGTTTATGCAAATGACTATTTAATTACTCTCATTGACAGCTCTTTAGTGCAGTGCTCGGTTGCCTCTCTCGTGGGAACTCCTTCCTATTACTTAGCTAGTGAAACTCTATCACTTGCATAAGCCATCTTAGCACACCTGACTTAAGGTTCTAATTGTGATAAATACAAGAGTTTCTGCGCGAAATTCGATACCAATTCTAAGAAAAATATTATTACACTTGTACTTTCATTTGTAAAGCCAACTTTAATATCTTTATAAATGAAAACTGACATTTGAAATAACAAAAAAAAAACAAAAAAAAACAAACAAACAGAGATGGAAACAAATGTCTGAGTTATTTCGCAGGAGTACTTAAAAGTATAAGCAAAAATAAATTCACAACAAAACAAAATCGGAAAAATCTTTTGCTTGATGAACTAGATTTATTCATTATAGAAGAAAGAAAAGCTAGTTATGAAAATTTTAATATTATCAAAACACAATCCAGTTTTATTTCTCTGAAGAAACACATTTGTTCACTTTTACTTACTTTTGATAATATTTCAATCTCCAGTCCAGATCCGTTTCTCTTTTTAGTTGGCTTTCGAATGTAGCCGATAATAGCACAAACATATTACATCCAAAGCCTCGCCCGTCCAAACCCTATCACTTGGCAATTCCCAATTCCAATTCCAGATGATCTCCTTTCAGCGGATTCTCACAGACTCTTTCCGATTGCTGTTTCATTGACACTCTATTTTTATTTTATGTTGTTTTATAGACATTCTTATACGTACTGCTCCACAGAACTGACCACCATTATTCCACCGCTTTTCCGTAATCATTAAGAATTTCTGGTCTACATCCATGTACAGCTCTTATCCAAATTTAATGAACCAATATCGTCCTCTTTTCCACCTCTGTCTGTTCGTTGGAACTATCGTGAGTTACTTCCTCCCTCTTTCTTCAAGAAACATTAACGGACTCTTGTGTACAGAAGACATCAATCTGTTGGAGGATTTGTGACATCTCGTGTGATGGAGGGATGATTTTAAAAAAATGACCTGTTCTAAATCACTGGATGACTCTGTCACGTAACTATGGAATTTCGTATTATCTCGCAAAGTGTGCCAAATTTCCAATCTTTTCACATTTCTATGCCACAGTTAGGCCCACAGGTTTACCTTTAGGGGAGTTCGGACATGGTTCGAGAGTTATTTTATACTAAATGCAAAGTACTGCTCATCATTTTTACAGATCATACAAACTTACTATGTATATATATGTGCGTTCTTATGGAGTGACTTAAAAAAATATTATTTTTGAAGTACGGGAGGCTTCCCCTCCCCCTGTACTGCTTTTAGTTAATTTAGGTTTCAGTCATCCAATGCTATGAACGTTACATCTTATAACTGCGAATTTATTATAGCCCGTGAGTCTGTGCTAGCGCAGAATGAAAATCCAACTTACAAGTTACTCGGATGAAAACTCAGTCCATCTCTCAAACATAGATGTTAGGCTAACTCACTTTCAGTTGAAATCCGCTTATAAAGGTTCCTTACGTTCTATACTGGATTTGAGCCTAAATCTATTCAACAGTGAACTAAATGTCTTATCGGAATGTTGCAGAGAACTAAATGTCTTGTCACTTTATCCTGGTTATTTACCTTCTCGTGACTGGACACTGCTTGGAAAGATTTCAACGACCCCCCCCCCCCATGGGCAAGGTGCATCGTGTCATCTAACGAGCCACCTGTTTATAGCCAGTATAAATTGGAGGAATAAGATGCTCCCAAGTCAGCGGAACTGTGTCAGGGACAAATGGCTGCGACAAGCCAACGGAAGGAGCTAGGAAGACACATTGTGATAGAGTGTGATATTGCAAGCCTATCTGTTTGGCAAATTGTTGAAAAATTGGGCCATCCCACATCAATCAGCGATATACCATACTGAGACAGAAGCGCAGGGAGCCAACTGCAAGTGCTACCGCAATGGACAACCCACCTTGCTCATGGAAGGTGACCGTAGAGTGCTATGACGGATAAGTAGAAACTGCACTTCTTCGGCCGACATGTTGAATACAGAGTCCGGGCATCGACTGGAACACGAACCTGCACAAAAACATTCAGTACCAAAGCTCATGACTTGGGTTTCCATGGTAGGACCGCAATATGCAAGCCCCACATTACAGAACCAATATGCAAAAGTCGTTTTCAGTGGCAAAAGAGCGTTTACATTAGGACGCTGAAGCTTGGAAAGCTGTGTTATGGAGTGATGAATCACGCTACACCCTCCCCCGAGCAGATGGACGGGTGTGGGTGTGGGTGTGGCGGATGCACGGTGAGCGTCTCTTAGCGGAGTGCGTAACCCCTACTATGAAATTCGGAGGTAGCAGTGTGGGGTGGTATTGTCCCATTTTCCCCAGGTTTAGCCTAGTTGTGCCACGGACATTGAACTCCAGGAGTTATCTGAACTTTCTCGACAATACAATGCTTCCTACTTCGTCTCTTTCTGCAAGACAATGCATCTTGTTATAAGACTGCTGCTGTAACTGCATGGTTTGTTGATGTGAACGTCAATCCACTTGATTGGATTGCACAATGCCCTGATCTCAACCCTATTGAGCATCTGTGGGATGAACTGGAACGTAGGGTGAGGTCAAGGGACGTCCGACCCACAACAGTCTAGGACCTCATTGCATGCCTAGAGAAGAATGGTTCAAAATTATCATTTATTGCTATCGTACGCTTCTGGAAAGTATACCCCGTAGCATTGCTACGCTCATCGCAGCGAAAGGAGTTCCTACATCTTATTCTTGTGGGGGAGTCAAGGCTATTTGTTCCTCACACTATGGTGTCCATTGACTTCTTTTCTAGCAGTGTAAATAAAAATGATGCATTTTTTGTGAAAATGTATTGGAGTGTTTTCTTTCTTTAACACATAAAAGCATTAACTAGTAAATATCTGTAGTTAAGAATTATATTTAGATTATTAAGAATTAATAAATAAATTAACTATATTAAATAAATAAACATAAATAAGAAACAAAGCTGTAGAAAATATACAACAAAATAGTTTGATTATCCTTCGGAGAGTATACTTTTATCGTAATTTGAATCGCTAATCTACTTGCCAGCATATGGCGCTTGCTTAATTCATTAAAAATGTCACTTATTTCAAAGACACATCATCTTGTGTAAAGAATATTCACTCAGACAACAGACTTTGTATTACAGTGTTTCACAATCACAAGTAGGTTCCAGACTGTACTTGATAATATCACTACTGTTTTCTTCCAAAATATCAGTTTCTTTTCCTTCTTCTCGTAGTTTTCTTGCACGAGTTTAATTGTCGAATCTCAAATAATTGATACGATAAGTTTATACTACGTGTACGTGCATTATATTTAAAATAGTGCAACATCTTTCAGAGCGTATCATTTAAAGTGGAAGTGTATTATTGTGAGTTTGATATTGCATACATTATTATATATATATATATATATATATATATCACATGTTTCAACTCAAACATGTGTCCATTGCTTGGTGTCTAGTGTGAGATATCGTAAACACTTCAGGATTATACCTGATGGAATATGAATTTTGATATATTACTTTTAAGACAGAAAGGATTATTAGAATAATCTGCTATTGCCCATGGCAAAGCTGTTTACAAATACAGGCTACGTCTATATATTTTCTGATGCAATGGTAAAACTTAATCAGTTGTTTATCTAAGTAAACACAGGCTTTTATTATTTTACTTTTTGTTTTAAAACATTCTATCCTTGTTCATTAATTAATTAGTGTCACTGGATAGAATTTATACAAACTTAAGTTTGGGCTACTGCATATGAGGGTTGATTTAACTAACGAAGGGATACAATTGTTCCGATTTAGGAAATTTAATGCAAGAGCATCTCGGATATAATAATACCGCGTTATAGAGATGCACGTTAATCTACGAAAAATGCAAATTCTACGAAACTAAAATAGAGCCAACGAAAACAACTTCAGAAGAGATTAAGTTTATTTAAAAAACCAAAAATATAAATAAATATGCTCTGAGAAAATGAAGCTACACTCCGTGATGATGCTTGCATGAATCATCCTAAAGAAGTGTCCATCTAATGCAGAATTAAATGATGACGACAAGATTTATAATAAGTAGCCGAGGAAATAATTCCATGCATGAAAACTCAATTTATTTAAGCCGTGCTATCAAGAAAAGCAAGTATGGAAGTGGATCGTATACATTTGCCATCTGTTAATATTCTGCCTTGCAGACAACGTTAGGGAAAATATCAGTAACAGAGAAACCGTTCCAGTATTTCAACTTATTCGAATAGAATAGATGTTATGTAATAAACTTGAAAGCTAAAGTTTATATCCGTTTCGGCCAAAAATAAATAAATAAAACAAATAAGTTTAATCCAAATTCACTTTTGTCGCCGCTTCAAGAACGTGATCACAGAGAATCTGCCTTCTTTTTTTTTTTTTGCCACCTGGGCACCGTTGGTGACACCACGCTTGCTGCATTGGAAAGAAGAACTATTTTAAATTCCATTCCTGACGGCAAAGCCAAATTTCCTGTACGAGAGAAACGAGAGAAAGTGATCTTACGCCAAGTCTATTACATTCTATGTTGAAATTCAGTTATTATTCTCTGGTTTTTGCTGTAAGGTTGCACATGTCCGTATGGCGAAATGTCATCTTGCTAGCTTAACTAAACAGTGATAGAGTTGTGAATGTTTTAAGGATGGTTGTGTTTACGTATTCACTATGGAGACTAAGAATACTACAAACAGGAAACGTGTAGCGAGTGGAAATCATGAACCAAATCGATTTTCCTGTATAGTAATATCCAATTGTTATCATTTAGTTTACAATGTTTACAAAGTACGATAGGAATGGCAGTTTTATTAATATGTGAGATAAGGTCATTCGCGTATATAATTTGGATAAACAAAGAATATTTCTGAAAGTTTTTGTCCGAAAAAAGACAGAGTCAAATCAAAAACAGAAATACAGACTGTAACTTTTAATTTGCTTAACATTTAATTGACGGTACAATCTTGCATAATAATTAAAATATGAATCGTTCTTACGTTTCTAATAGAATTTTGTCCTTTTAATTGCATAACGGTTATTCGCAAATACTGCACCTTAGCATATCAAACTGAATCGAATGTTGCAATTTTCTAACATATTTCATAACGATTAATTAAAATATGTTTTTTTAAAATTATGTATATGTGCTATTTAAAGCATTTATTTATGACTTTAACAGTATGACGTTGCTGAATAAAATAGCAAAGTGTGGAATATCACAATCAGATTGACACGAAACTTATACTGTAGTTAATGTAAAGTAATTTCGTTTTGGTGGAATTTTGTCCGAAACGAACCAAAAGATATGAATAGTTCTTTAGTTTGGTGGTCTGGTTGAAAGTGTCATTAGCATATGAGTTCTCAAACAGACGTGGATTTGAATCCAAAGTTGGTATGAATATTTTTGAAAGTTTTTCCGAGTGAAACGATTTGAGCACTTAATGACCTCGTGGAGCTGCATATAGTGAACTAACCGTTAGTCATCTACAGTTTGTTCCAGGTTTTACGGCCTTTCGAGGGTGAGGTTCATATTGAAAAACATACCTAGAATGAATTTTAGTTGTGGAAGCAGCTGTTAGATTTATTATCTCTATCGAACTGTACTCAAATTATTATACTCGTATCTTGGATATTTGAATTTCGTTTAGATTTGAATTTAGAATCTGTATAAAAATTAGCAGTTTTTTGTATTAATTTTATATTTTGTGCATTTTTAAAACTTATTTTTCATGGTACTGTAACCATGCTCTAGAGACTAAATATTGAACTTTTTCAATCACTTTAGGCCTCAATAAGCGAGAATGTGATCTACATCAGACGATAAAGTTCATCTTTCACCAAACATTTTACGATTTGTGACTTATTAAATTTTATGCGTTTTTTTTTGTGTTGGTATCAGCTTGTGAATATTAATTTTAATTTTAATTCCGTTGTTGCCTGGAATTAAGATTATGAGGACAGTGTTTTATATCTCTTAATTGTGTTAATCTAGTTTAGTGGGGGAGACAAACCGTTCAATCTCCGTGTGGGACCGGATTATTTGATTCAGTTGAAAAAGTTATTTAAATGGCAAATATGCGGCAAACCAAAAGGCATTCGAGGTACAAAGCAAACAAAACTCTGTATTCCGTTGTAATAATTAATTTTGTGAATATACAAGAATGTTACTATGAAATGCATCATTCTTATATTCTGAGATTATTCCCTTCGTATTCAAATTTGGTTTCATTTGAAACCAAATTTGAATACGAAAATTTAGCTTTTTCCTCCATGCAAAAAATAAATTCTTAAATTTACCTTTTCATGAAATATAATACTGGCAAATTAAAAAAGAAAAAAAAATCACGAAAACAATGAATGAAATAATAAATGAAATATAAAAATAAATGCTTCACCAAGAACAAAATAAGAAACAGTTGACATTTTAAAACATCATTTGCCGTTTTTTACGATGGAATTACGTATTGGACTCTTAAAGCTTGCCAATGCTCTGGTTATATTATAAAATGTCTAAATGGAATATTCAAAATTTTAAACTTTAATGTATCTTCTATAAACTAAGAACATGAACTACCCTTCCATAAAATTCACACACATTTGCTTGCATAAATAATATAATTGTTACCAATGAAACTCTTCGCAGAGTTTCATTGATAACAATTTATATCCCTTAAAACTCTCATTTGTATTATTATCTTGTCGAGTAAGATATGCTCGTTCAGTTCTCTCGATAATATATGTCGGAACATTCTATATTAATGCTTATTATTTTGTACTTCTTATGATCGATAATTTTATGTATAAGATAATCCTTTCCGACGCTTTAGCAAAATCAGAATACACTTTGGTTAAAAGTCTCCCAAAATTTATGGTAAACCACCAACCTTCTTTTAACCAAATAGAGTCGGTCTTCAGTGACGTCAGTGCGGGAATATAATTAATGAAATTGCTTTGCCAAATGCTCTGTTCCACTTGATGAAATAAATAGTGCATACCACTGGCGTTCATGAATATTCTATTTTGAATTCTCTTGCCCTTCAGGTTTGGAGAAGCTTCAATTAGCAAAATTGAAAAATTTGCAATCTTTCAAGTTTTATTAAAAGGAAAGCATGCTGGGCATTCATGAGCGACTGCTCTGCGCAATTTTCTGAAACCTGTTATTGGTATTATTTTCTTGTGATTTATCGAACCTGTGTTATAGTCGTTAATCCACCTGTAGTAAGCTTAAAAATGCGATAAAAAATCTTTTGACATAATACAAAATATTAATGATGTGATCGCGTATTCATTTATTTATAGCGGTTATCTCGAGTGTTTTATAGCTATGTATAGAATGAATGGGCTTATCTATCATAAATAAGATACACTGTACCTCAGTAATTGATTATTTTGCATATTTCTTTCTTCCCCTAATAACTTACTTGATACGAATGACATGTGAATGTTTAATTTTAATATATTTTGCCATTGGCCTTTGTTGTAAATTTCAAACTATTTGTAAACTTAATCTTTAAAATATGTAACATCCACCTGTTTTCACGAAACCTAAAATTTCTGAGAATTATCTCTTAAAGACAATAAAAGATCTAATAAGACATTCTTAAAATATACTCCTATTTCATTTATCTAAATGGAGTTGTTTCGTAGTATCGCATAATATCCTTAGAAATGTATATGGACACACATGTAGAGAAATTATAATTTTAGTTACTGAAACGGAAATTTTGAGAATTCTTTTAAGATTTAAGACTCTCATTGTATACGTTTCTTCATATTTTCAGACATAAAAGTGTTGTATATGTAACATTTAGAAGAACTGCTGTCGAGAAGTTTTGGATTGATGCATGGAAGTTAAGTCATTGGTATGTTCTAATATAGTTCGCCCACCGTTTGTAGATCTCTCCTTGACATTTTGTCAAGAATAGTCGATTCATGCTGAAGGTAAGAAAGAAATGAAGGATGTACGAATTGGTTGCCAACATGCGAAATCACGTGCTTTCTTGTCTGTCGCTGTACTAGTACTATCTTGATTTTTGTTGTCGCTTTTTTTGCATTATTTTTTGATTATTAATTTGTATGATGGACCCAGTACAGTCAACAAGTTCTGTTGTTAAACGTTTCAGTAGCTCTTGCAAAAGAATACTGAATAATGTGCTGACATTCTGCGAAAAAAGAATTGTCTCTTTGTTCCCCTTTCTCAAGTCATAAAACGTGCAAGTGCAATTGCGGGCGTATCGGGGTCGACTGTTAAAAGAATTCGTAGGGAATCAAAAGGTGAAGGTAAGCCAAAATTTAAATCTCCTAAAAAAGCGCCAGAGTAAAGAAAACTATCGAAACCGTAGCTTTGAATGATTTTGATGTAGACGTTATAAGAAGATTCACGAATTTTACGTGGTCGAGAAAAGAGTGCCAACTGTTCCGAAATTGATTCCTGTGCTTAAAGAAAAAATTAATTTTCCTTGGAAAAGAGAAACTTTAAGGAAAATACTTCATGAAATCGGATTTTGTTTTTAAAAGTCTCAGAATAAAAGGAAACTTATCATGGAGCGAAGTGATATTGTTTTATCTAGAACGCAGTATTTGAGAGCAATAAGACGTTTCAGGGAGGAGAAAAGACCGATTGTGTATCTAGATGAAATTTGGATTGATAGTCATTTAACTTATGGAAAATGTTGGCAGTCTAAAGAAGAAGGTGGAGTGCTACAAACCGGAAATGCCTAATAATTTTATGGCGCATAATAATTTTGTGTGCGGGTGGAGAAATGGTTTTTTTTTTACCGAATTCAAACTTACTATACAAAGCGAATTACTATAGCAAATGAATTCTACGATCTTCGAAAAGTGGGCAGAAGAAAAACTGATTCCAAACCATCCTAAAAATGCTGTTGTTATAATTAATAACGCTTCATATCACTTTATTCGATTAAACAAAGTTCCAAATTGGTCTAATAAGAAGCAAGTTCTTATGGATTGGCTCTCTGCAAATAACATTTCTCATTCCCCAGATAAGCGAAAAATTTAATTGCTTAATTTGATCAAAAGAAACTCGCCCACAACTAAACTATTTAAATTCGACACGATGCTCAAAGAGCATGGATTTCTAGCTTTGAGGGTACCACCATATCATTGCGATACTAATGCTATTGAGTATGTTTGGGCAGAAGTGAAAAGTTTCATTCGCCATCGCAACGTAACTGGAGATATTGACATGTCGAAACTTTTTAAGCTTTCAGAACAGGCGATTGAAAGTATTACAGTTCAAAAGTGGGGAAAATATTGCTTTCATGTCACCTCATTGGAAAATATGTATTGGGACAGAGACGGAATTATCGAAGAATTATGCGAACCTTTGGTGATCAGTTTAAGTGAAAGTGATGGCGATTCGGACACCGATTCAGATGACTATGAAGATTAAAAGGATTTGATAATGGTTTTTTTTCGACCTTTTTTTGCATGGGTTTGTTAAAAGAGTCACAACAAGTCATAAATAATTAATCGGTTTAGGACATTAAAGTGTCTCAGTTCTCTCAACTGCAAGTTTAGAATATCTAAGTTCATTTGAAAAAAATTCTGTTTTTCTCTATAATTATTTTTATTTTATAGAAAACTTTCTTAATAATAAACTTAGTTAAATTTTTATTTTATGCTATACCTTTTTTAATTTTGTTAATACTCTACGTACATTTTCCCAACTGTTATACAAGCAAAATAGTTATACTTTAAAAACTACAATGTTCGTAAAAGAAAAGCTAAATTTTCCCACCTGTAATAATAAACAAACACATCCCAGAAGACAGATTGATTACCCTATTATCGCATTGGATTCGCCTTTTTCTGGCATGCGCAGAAGTGTTGAGGGATCTCTAATCGGTGGGCGAACTATATGTACAATTACCAGATACGCGTACTACTATCAAATAATAAATCATTAATAACTTTAACACCTCTTTTTGCTTACTTCTCATTAAACATCATCAGTGCCGGATGAAGAAAAATAACAGAAATCTAAATGCAACTGAAGAGTGAAACGTATAGTTTCACTCTTCTAGCACTAGCTAGGTTAAAACACAACATGGATGAATGAATTAACTCTTGTTGCTATAGTCAACTGTGTGTGTGTGTGTGTGTGTGTGTGTGTGTGTGTGTGTGTGTGTGTGTGTGTGTGTGTGTGTGTGTGTGTGTGTGTGTGTATGTGTGTGCGTGTGTGATATACATGTCGTAAGGTTTCAGTACTTTTAACATTCAAACTGAGATAATATCGAATTGCTGCATTGTGCTGGAGTTCGATAAAAACCTCCTATGCAAAGATTTTGAGAAATACCAAACTAAAGATTACTTTGATTCCATGATGGAATAAGGGAAAAATATAAATAGCTAACTTTTAGATTTTTAAAAATTCTTAAAAACCATAACCTACTGTGAGGGCATCACAGTAGGTTATGGTTTTTAAGAATTAGATGTGAATGAAGGCGATCCATTCAGAGATTGAAATTTAAGGACATGAACTGAGAGGAAAGTTTCTCATATTGCTCAATGTAACTTACCACTCTAATTTTTATTATTGAAGCACACCATTAGAGAAAGATGAATTATTTTGTTAATTTATCTTCTTAAATTTTATAATCTAACGGTAACTCCAAGTCAGTCGTTATAAAACTTAATGCAGAATTCTTGATTAATCATATTATACAAATAATAGGAATATTTATTTTAAATGCTCTCGGTATTTTGACACTCATTAGGCTTTCTAAGGGTATTTTCGTGTTTTTTTTTTTAGTCAGAAGTTTTTTTTACACAGTTCCCAAAGATCTAAAGTTTGGTTGTTGTACAGAAAGTACAGAGTTAGCGTACTGAGTTTTTAATCGAAAAATTAAAACGAATAGCATATTTTGAATATATTTATATTCACGTAGGCGTAAATCTGTTTCTTCTAATAACGTTTTTGTTCTATCTCATGCACAAAATCTTTTATATATTATTTTAGTGCATTGAATGATATAACTTTATTCATGCATTATTCTTTAATGCTCTTTATGCCTTTAACATATCCTCTGTCTGTGAGAAATCAATAAAAATCACAATAAAATTCATACATAAAATTCATTCATAATTCATGCCAGTAAATCAAAATTGGAATTTCGATTTACTGGTATTTGATATTTCTTTGTACTCTAAACGAATGTGGACTTTACAATCTTGAAGGTTTGATACAATTTGATGTTTTGAAAATTAATTTAAACAAAATGAATATTATTTTCAGAACTAATAGGAAAGCCAGCGTCGAATAAGAGCGATAGAACAACACTTGACATAAATATAAAGCGATACAAAATCCAATACGAGCATCAATGTTATCCAAGATGACTACACAACCTGAGGAATTGATTCACAGCTACTATGGAACCTGATTGAAAGGGAGGGACGGAATAGGTCACATGAGTTTATTACCCTGAATTAATGTCATTACATCAGCATCGTTCCCCCACGAGATCTGCCTTCGTCATATAACCTTCTCATCAGTACTATTCGTGGTCTCGCTGAGCCACAATGCATAGTTTACATTCTAAGGTGCCGTAAAGTTATCCACTTCCTTTAAAATCTGCCAGCAGTGTGATGAGAATCCTGTGATGTCAGGCGTACCCTGATGAAGTTTTACCCTCACAATAACATCAGGTTTATTCGACCACTAATGTTCGACTGCGTGAAATAGTTTGAGGAAGCGAGATTGTGCCGTCTATTGCCAGCACTGTTTTATTGCTAACGCACCATATAAAGTGAGAGCAGACATTGGAAGCAGTACCATTAATGGTAATACAATGGGCAGTATAGAATAGGCGTGAATTATTGTGATATAGATGTTACACATTTTTAAAAATAGCTTAACTTGATTTTATGGTCATATTCTATGGTGTTTATCGACATGTAGGCAGTTTAGGGGTTTAATTGTTGTGAAAACACGCAGGCGCAAGGTATCAAACTAAGGAGTTTACAGTTGTTCAATCCTGTGTCGTTTCTCTAAAACCCTTTACTGACATTAAAAGAACGATCAGTTAGAAAATAAGTTTCTTGATGTAAACATATGGAAAATAAAATGATGGCTGTTTAAACTGTCTTTAGCAAAGTAGTTAATATTAAACGAGTGTTTTATGAATATGAAACAAAGGAATGAAATTGAGTTAAAAAATATTATATACTCTCTTTAAATTCTTGAGTAATAAATCATTCTAAATAATTATTTTTATTGAAATTTAACAAGAGATAATGTAGATGGAAAAAATCCGAAAAGGAATTATATTTCTTGGAGCTGGCATAGTAGCGATCGAGTATGTTATATCTGTTAATTTTTTGTGTTCTACAGCCAGTTTGTCTATGTTTTGCGACATTAAAGTCGGAAATTGGATTAGATGATATTGACTTTAAAATTTATTTTCTAATATTAAGAGCGAAAGAGGAGTTTTGAAATCACTGAAGAAACTTTGTTGTCAATGCAGAAAGTAATGTTTATTATTACGCGACACCTCCAGGGAGTCCAAGGACTCATCGAGGGAGGGAACCTACTCTCCAACTCTCTGTCTTCACCACTCCACCAACTATAACGAACCGCGACTACCTCATCATCTACACTAACGCCATCTACCGCCCACTACCGTCACTAGTATTTTCACAGACAATCATAAATGTCCATCAACGCGAGATTCGAACCCGCAGCCTTTTGGGTGGAGGGCAGATTCGCTAACCACTCGGCCATCCAGGCTGGCCTCATTATCTCACAAAGCTTTCAATCCTGTGCACAGAAGAAACATAATTCGATCCTTATTTATGGAAAAAGTTGGTGTCTTTTTTATTTAAATCTTAATATAATTTTATTGTTTAATCTAAACTGTACAAATGAAAACAAAATAACAATCTTATTTAGTGTTATATGTTTTAGTATTGAAATAAATTAAAATAAAACAAGTATGTGGCATGTTCCGTTTTCACATATTTTCATTACTATTTTCAACTTGGTAAAATAACGAAATTTTCTATGATGAAAAACACCAATTTCCTAAAATGTAATAATTTCAGTAATCAGAATAATTCTAAGAATTTTATTATTATTTCAAGACGTTTTAACGAACTTGACAAACATTAATGGTGTTTGTAGCACACTACAAACACCAGAAAGGAAGCTAGTTAAATATACATGAAATAGGAATATATATTTATGTAAACTACGTATGATGAATTTATCACTTGTGCGTTAGTATTATGAAAAAAATACATTTTTGTCAAGATTATTATCCAACATCCGCCTTGTTTACTTAGTGATATTCACACCTTTATTCTGGAATCGTTACACTAGATTGCCATGGCAATTAATTATTATTAGCGTCATAATTAATTAACAAATTCTTTATTTACGCTTTGTAATCAGGATTATTATGAATGAAAAAGAAAACTGATATTCGATTAAGAAAAAATGCTATGTTTGGTTAAGCCGCTGAACACGAAGATGAAGGCGTATTTTTAAATCTATTTTCTATAATAAACTTTTTTCTATAATAATATGGTAGTCCACATTCTTGAGTGTGAACTACCATAGAAAAGATAACACTGTTCGCTGTACTCGTATGGCTTTCATAACACTTCCATGGTCATCGATAACAGATCACAATCATTGTGTTTAGGGAATGCGATCAGATTTTTAATTACTGTCCCAAACAGTGTTCATGCATTACATTTTTATGTACTAAACTGTTGATATAATGTCATTTATACACTGTTCATGTAATGTTAATAACGATAGTCATTAGTACCGTAAATGGAATAAAAATACATGATCTGGGAATGGTGAGACTAACGTAAATTTTCAAGTCATTTCAAGGCTCTAGCATGGAGTGTAATGGTCTCTTATTGGATGATGAAATTCTACCACCTTTCACAGATAAGACATTCACATATATTCGTGGCATAATAGGATTCAAATCCCATCCTGTTAGTTGGAGTGAATGTACTTGGCTAACTATGCCGCCATACACTCACATATTTCCCTAGATTGCAAACTAGATAAATAACCCCCAAACATTATATTAATGATCTGATGTGCACTAGAACGACGCATGCCTATTTTGGTTTGCAATAACGAGGTTTGAATTCCACAGAGAACACATGGTACATCTAAAAGAACTTGACACCCGAAAGAAATGAGCGGATCTCATATGCAGATATAGGTGGATGGTTTTCTCCGCAGAAACTCCCACTCCTGAAAAGTAGAAAGCGACGAAACCAGCTGAAAAACTCAGTCAGCAGATAGACCATTGCCAACTGCTTTAGCTGATTCATCATAACACTAAACAACCAACTGTAATATTTTATCAATGATTCTATTCATCCAACATATGCTAACGATTTAAACCTGAAACTAATGGTTAGTTATTTTTATTAAACACTGTAATTTCATTTACCCATCGAAACGTTTAATTGAGGTAAAATTTGTGTTTGCTATCTATCCTCTGTCCAAAAGAAACCGAACTTTTCAAAAATAGAAGAAATTAGTCACGCCACCTGTTGTATCTTTTTGTTGTCGAAAGCGGCAACCTTCATTAGTGTTGTGTCAACTGTTTATGACATTTGTTTCATTAAAAGCAGGGTTATAGTGCCAAGAGTGAAAGTGTGTTTTGAACGAACGGTCGGGAAATGAGTTTCAAACAGAGAGCTGCGATTGACTTTTCTGTTAAACTTGGTAAAGGTAAAGTTTAAAACTTGGTAAAGTTTTACCAAAACGCATCAAATGCTTCAAAAGGCATACGGTGATGAATACTTATCCCGTACTCAAGTTTACGAATGGTTTAAGCGATTTAAAAGTGGTCGTGAGACGCTTGAGGACGACGAAAAGCCCGGCCGTCCAAAAACTGGACTGAGCGAAGCTAGAAGATCATTATTCGATATGTTGATCGTTTTTAGCTTTTCCACAAAATATCCGGAGTTTTCAATGTAACTCTCTGAATTGTGGATATGTTGTTGTAAGAGTTTCGAGAGATGTTTTGACAATAAGTAGGTAGGAGAGTTGATTGCATCAACGATTGGGCGTAAACTAACATCCAAGAAGTGCGTGATTTCATGAAAGAAAACCGGAAATCGTCCGTGAGATTGATTGAAGATGAATTCGGGATTCCAATATAAACTGTGATAACATTTTGACAGAGAGTTTGGGCCGTCGTAAATTGAATTCGTGATTTGATTCCCCACAAGTTGACCGACGACCAAAAAATGTATCGAATTGAACACTGCAAGGACTTCATTAAAACCGCTCGTAAGGAACTCAAACTTCCTTGAAGCGATCGTTACTGGTGACGAAACGTGGTGTTTTGAGTACGAGCCCGAAACAAAGTGCCGGAGTGCTGAGTGGAGGGGCATCTGAAAAAAAGTCGTTTTGAGAAGTCAAAAGTAAAAACAATGCTGATTTGTTTCTACGATTCCAAGGGAATCGTAGAAACAAATTCACAAGTATCCACAAAGAATTCGTCCCGCCTGGTCAAACGGTCAATGGTGAGTTTTATCTCGAAGTGTTGAAGCGATTGATAGCGAAATTCGTTGTGTACGGCATGAATATCGTGGTGCAGGCAGCTGGACGATAACACCATCTCATCGTTCGAACATTGTGAGACATTTTGTGAGCAAAAAACAAGTTTGTGTGTTGGATCACTCGCCATATTCGCCTGATTTAGCATCCTGTGACTTCTTTCTCTTCCTCTGACTTCATTTGCCGATGAAAAGAAAGCGATACGACACCATTGAAAACGTTCAAACGGCAATAACCACGACCCTCAACAGTATCCCAAAAACCGATATAAAAAACTCATTTAACGAATTAATTGCCCGTTAACGAATTAATAATACCAAACGCTGTATCGAAGCTGAGGGAGAGTATATTGATTGAAATAAATGATTTGAATAATTATAATTGGCCTGTGGTTTATTTTCTATCAAAAGTTCGGTTTCTTTTTGGACATAGGATGTAATAGTTGCAAATACTGCAGAATATTCTTTAAAAGTAACACATATATGGATTAATTTGAAATACGTGCAACTATTGAACACAAATAAAGAACCTGTTTATTTAGATTTAAGAGTAAAATCGAGTTATTTTTATCACTTATAAGAACGCAAAGTTCTTATTCGTTAAAATTAGCCTTAAAGTTTAAGGAAGTTAAACGTTAAAATTATAAGCTAGTTTTCATCCATCAAACGCGATGTATACTGTATAAGAAATTCGTACACTAAATTCGTAAAGAAATTAGAATGAAACATCAAAGATAAATGCGGAGTGCCCACTCTTAGATATGTCAGAAAGGAGTTCGAATACTAGTCAGTCCCCACAACCACCTACAGAAATAGAAAAAAATCATTTCTCCCTTTTTTCTTTATAAGGAAGTTTTCCTTTTAAAAGTTTGTTAAGTCCCATTATTATTACAGCTAAAGATGTTCTATATCGGTAAAGTAATTTTCTGATGACAGGAGGGGAGGGCTTTGTGAATACTTTCCAATCAGATCCAAAGTGCGGAAACATGTCAGAGTAAGTAGCGTTTCGAGAAACCACGTTCGGTGAACAATGATGGTTTGCCTTGTTCGTAGCCCTTTTTTTTAAATTTCGCGTACGTATTTTGATGTGTTGTAAATAATCAAGCATAAAGACATTGGTGGTTGGTTGGTTTGGCGATAAAATATCTTTGGTTAACAAATGATGGCGTTAAGTTCTGATATAGAATAGGTATTTATATATCATTTATATTTACTGCGTTCATTATTGCTTTATTATTACATAAAAATTTTAAATATCGTACATGCCATTCATTACTTTTTTTTCTATAAAATGTACGCATAATCATCGTTTATTTTAAACTCTTTCTGTTTTCATTTAAAGTTAACGATATCTGGGGAAGGCTGCCAATTTTCAAAGTTACTTATAAAGGTATATGACGAAGTTCAAAGTAACTCTTTAACACTTTAAGATGAAAGTATGTATTTCAATATGTCTTCGTTGTCTCCAGTTTTAATATGTCTTCAATAAAGTCGTTGTTTTTTTAAAATAAATTAAAAACGACTTCACTTTTAATACAAATATTCAAGATCACGTCAAAAAAATGTATTCTCTGCAAAATGGCAAGGACCACAATAATGGTAAATGCCTTCATCATTTCAGTGACCTTTAAAAAGGGAGGATCTTCTCAAACAGACATTGAACGCTATCCGATGGAAAAAATAGGGTGTACAGGTCAGAAAAATCTTAGTATATTTTCTTTCAAAACTAACAGTTAAAGAATATATGTCCTTAACAAATACTTACGCGCTTAAAGGAAGCAAGCCGGTAAGAAATAAAACCCCGTTAAATAATAAATCATTAAAATACGTTCCTCATTTTAATTATATTGGCCGTAATATAAGTGAGTAAAAAACAAATTCCAAAAATTAATAAATCATTTTGAATAATTAATGATGTTTTTAAAGCAAAGTTCAATACATGTAAATACAAAAATTGGCGTATTCAATATTTTACCTAAGCCTCTTACGCTAAAGAAAATGAAACAAGAAACAGTAAATAAAATAGACTAATAAAGAATATCTTTAGTAGATGTGAAAGAGAAAAAAATGCTGAATATACTATAGTGGAGAATAATAAAAGAAAGTCTTACAGGATTAAACGGATTTAACATAAAAACAAGAGCCTCCGTAGCTTCTTCTGTATAAACGAATCCGTTTGATCGGAAAGACCTAGGTTCGATTCCCGTCCATGACACGAAGAACTTTCACCCGGAAACTCGGGTTTTTCGTCCCTCAAAACAGGCAAACCGCCGTGAATATACATGGATCTACAGTCATAAAATACATACTTAATCCCTCATTGGGAGGGATCAACCAATCCTAAGAGACGATGGAGGATAAGGGGAACCCAAACGAATAAATATATAAAAAACATGAAAACAGAATTCTGCTATGAAACTTATCAAAATATTGAAATATCAAATAAGACTCTTAAAGAGGTAATATGACACAGAAACAGGATACGGGGAATTGAATACTGTGGAAGGAAGGCTCCAACAAATACATCGATAGTTGTGACCGATATGCCATAGTTACATCGGGGATAATTTAAATAATTCATCCTGACGGGAGAATTTACCGAATACACATAAGGAATACGATGCTCGTCTGAATGAATCCTGCACTCCAGAACTTTTAAATTAATTGATCCTAAGCCGAACTATGATGAAACATCATGTTTTCATTATGAGCATTATTTTCCAACACCCTGGCATTATATCCTTGTACCGTGTCCTTCATGAACGCACACAACTTATTTTGAAAGTCATTTACGAGAAGATGAAGACGATTGCAGTCAGATCATTGCCGCAAAATGTCCTTGCTCGCTGGGAAACAACGTTCTGTGAAAATAAAAAGACTAATCGTTAATGAAGAACGATAAAAGAAAGTCCATGGAGCAGAATTATGAACAAAACGCAAAGGAATTAATTTCTCTAGATAAATGCAGTCGCAGAAATGCCTTATTTGAATGGGGTGTGTCGGTATCGCGAAGTAGTGAATAACTGGATGAAATACTTTGTTTTATGACTTCATCATAAACATAAATGTAATCAACATGTTAGCAGCTAGGTTGCTTGCGTTGATTTAGTCCCCGCTCTCCGTCCAGCAAGTTGTGGATTCGAATCCCTCGTGAATACGAGTGTTTCGGAATATCTTTTGGTGTAGGAGAATTCCATGGCGCTGTGTGAGACCACCTCATTACTTATTCTACGTCTTAAGAGGCTTAAAAATGTTTTAGATTTGTGTGTGTGTGTGTGTGTGTGTTGAACGGGGCTTCCAGATTATCTAACTTTTAGCTCTCTGACCGTGCTCATGTGAGATAGGTCTGCAACTTTTTCTGAGTAGCTTTACCATACAAATTTCACATAAATTACACAACAATAGTATATATACTGAATGGAAGAGAGAGAGAGAGAGAGAGAGAGAGAGAGAGAGAGAGAGAGATTTCTAAGTCATCATATTTTCAAATGTAATCTTATGCCATTCACACATACCCTCCTCCCCTTTTTACTTCATATTTTCCTTTTCATTCGTCACTCTTTGCACAATTTCGAAATATCTATAGAAACGTATCAAATAATTTGTAATTCGTTAATGGATATATTTTATTTGTACCTTGCAACAACTGTGAGATCAACTCACTTCAAGGCTGAAAGGCAAAATTTTATTCAATGCTGTAACTATTACTAATTCCGTTTATTCTAAATAAAATCTCATAAATAAATGCATATTAAAATAAAGCAAATACTAACTGAGAATGATTTTCATTATTTTCAAAGTTGATTTTATTTAATTTTTTTTATCGACTGATATGAAATAAATATCAATTTTATATCAGATAAGCCGAAATTAAAATCTATTCCTAAATTTTAGTGAAAGAGTCTGTTAATTTACCATACGCACAATAGGTGTTATATAGTTTATGAAAAGCGTTCCCGAAAGATCAGGAAAACTATTGTACACAATTCTTAAAATGATTATATTATTACTATACTTCTATCCAAGGAAGAACGCCAATTGTTTTAAGCGAGAACTTTGCGAGTTTCGAATCCTAGTATTAGATGAGATAAGATGAGAATTTATAAGAACATTTCAAACTGAAAGAGAGGACAGTCGGCTGGTCTTCTTTGAAGGTTTTCTTCATCCTTCGTTCGCAGTGATTCAGGTTTCCCATCCTGCAAAAACAGACCCGTCGAGAACACGAATACAATTAGCAGACATAAATCTCCTTCCTCGTAGCTTTTGTTGTTTGGTGCATTCTTTAACAGCCAACCTCCCAACTGAAAGGTAGCTCACAAACAAATTCTCTTGAGAATAATAAGCGGATTTCATATTCCCACTTGGTAGGAAAAAACAGGCACGGTGTACTGCTACATTACGTCGCCTTGCATTGTTTAAATGAAGAGAGGACGTGTTTTGTACTTCTGTAATTGAGGATATCGTTATCTGAGAAACTGACTGGATGTTGACATCATAGGTGTTAGCATCTAGTGGATTTTTATGTTTTTCCCTATTTTCTGTTGATTATAGTAAAATCATTTTTGAATTGGAAAATAAACTTAAATTTTCTTATAGAATATTTATAAGATCCATTTACTTGTAATGCTATTTATGTTCAAAGAAAGTTAATTCTAAAACATTTCAAGAACAAATATTTCTTGTACATACTAGAAATACCTTCCATAATCGGTGTAATATAGTATGTGCCATTTTGGAATGCTATTGAAATTTCTG
The DNA here is from genome assembly GCF_054136105.1 of Typopeltis vanoorti. NCBI lineage: Eukaryota > Metazoa > Arthropoda > Arachnida > Uropygi > Thelyphonidae > Typopeltis > Typopeltis vanoorti. Next base: position 151,168,572 of record NC_143549.1, read on the forward strand.
CAAGATGGTATGATTATCGACTGTCATATAATTGATTGATTTCTGTTATGTATTCAGCGGTGTGAGCACAGGTCTATAGCGAATTGTGATAGAAAGAAAATATAGCACTATTTGCAAACAAAAAAGATTTCATAAAACAATTTTTTGTATATTGGGTACATTCATTATCACATACTGGAACTTGTACTGTAGATAAATTGTTCTATTGCATCAAAGGAATTACGTATAGGTAAAAAGGAAATTCATATTCGATTGCATATTTTCATTCTTTTACCTGAGAACTATCATAATGCCTGTGAAATATTTACTACACTATGCAAAGAACTCTATCAGTTGATAGCATTCGCTCACTCTCATAGGGTCCGCGCGGTTAGCCTAGTGGCTTTGCGCTTCGCAACCATATGCCTGGCGAAGGAGTGTCCTTTGTTCGATTCCCGTCGATGACGACGTGAAGAGCTTAAGGATCTTCCTTAGCCATAGCCAAGTTAGCCGGTCTTGGGCTTGTACAGCAGGTTTTTTTCCCCAATTTATCTGGGTTTTTTCATCCCGCAAGCAGGCCAACCGGCCCTGTGAACACACACACACGGATATAGTCAGGAATGCGTAAGACAATCCCTCCAGCTATGCCGGTCCCGAGCCCGGAATAAAAATAGGGGGATTGAAGTGGTGCCGAACCTCCCCGTAAAAGGGGCTCACGGCTGTTGAATCACCATACGAAATGAAAATGAAATAAATGAAAATGACTCTTGTAGAAATCCGAAGAGTGTATAAGAAGTTATAGCATGTGTGTGTGACAAATAGAATAATTTTGGCATATTTACTCTAGACGGATCCTTTAATTTTCTTAATTTTGTCACAATAAGTAATCCAACTAAAACCACAACTGAAATGAGTCAACAAATTTTATTCGATATTCCACATAGGAAATTAATTCCATCCAGCTAGCAGAAGTATTAATATTAAATTTTCCAATTTAAATCAAAATTAAATCTTGTGGATATTGTCATCCTTACATCAGATATCCCAAACTGTATTAAACCTAATTAGCCAGAGTCGAATTAATGTTAAACGATTTCGACACGTTTTTCCTCGTACTGCTCTTGGAAATGGTCTCCCAAACAAACAAACAAACAAACATTGGAATGATTGGTTCCACATCCTTTGTAAGGATTCCAAATACCAACTTTTAATGTAATTTATCTATCGTCTGGATCTGGAGTCTGAAAAATCGACTAATAATTGTGAAAGTCGTATTTTCTTTTAATGTTGGTATATATCAAGGTCTTATAATGTTCTATTTGCTTTATCTATTTCTTCGGAAAATATCTTATAGTTCAGTTCCTTATTACTGTTAAAATCAATAATAACTGATGCTGTGAAAAGATCAAAAATCAAAAACCGCTTCGGCAATTTATTGGAGGTCTGAATAAATAGAAGCAATAAATAAATAAAGTAGGATTTCTAGGATATGTAAATATAAATATTTACATATACTGTTCATATTTAGCTGTTCATATTTAGCTTAAAACATTTGACGATGCTTCCTGATACAGTCAAGAAGATCAATTACTTGCAACGAAAACTGATTTCAGTTATGTTATCCATGATATTCTCCAAGCAGTCCATTACAGTCTCCTACCTACCATACAAATCATCTCTAGTTTCCTGAATAACCATAGAACCAAACAGCGCTACATGTTCTCAGCCATCAGGCTTTGTCGATTACTTGCATCATTGTCAATATTCCTCATGATGCAACAATTTAAAAGTTATAATTAAATAGAAGATTCTGGCACTTTATGAGTGAACTAATAAATAACTTTTATCGTTTTATCTATATAAACGAAAGAACGCGACTGCTTTTGCTTGGTAAAATTTATATAACGTGCTTTAGAGTCTCTCTCTCTCTCTCTACACACACACACACACACACACACACATATATATATATATATATATTATTCGACGATGATAATCAAGGGTATCTGCAACAAAATGTGGTTTAGCCTACTTCCGGTATAGTACGCACGATGTTTAAAATTTTCAGGTGGTTGAATATTTATATTGCGTGATATGGGAAACCGCTACTGTGAATATTAAAGGTCTTGAGTGGTGTTTAATAAATATGCTTCATCTCTAGCAGGGCTCCCGGATTATATAATCCTTAGACCGCCTACGCTGTCGCAAACTTTCTAAACTTTCAGATCGAATTAACCTTAAAACGTTTACAGTTTATTCTAACACAATGACTTGAGACTGTGATTCTTAAAAGGCATTGTTTTTCTTTATTTTATTACCAAGTTAGTTTTCTGAGATTTAGATTCCTCTCTTGTTAAAACACTCATTGCCTCAAGTTAGTTTACAAACATTCCTACTAGGCTTGATGTTAACTGTAAAAATCGCACTTTGAAGATAACTGCAAATTTCCCCACTTTGAGGAAGTATTGATTTCTGCTGTAAAATTCTAATACTCAACAGTGTGTATATTATGATATCCAGTGACACTCCAACATAGATAAGCAGCTCTTCTATAAAGAAGAGCTGCATTTTTCTTGGCTGTTTTATAACTTCATTATTGCTGGCATTGTCCCCCACTTAAAATTACCGATCTGTTTTCTTACATATTAACTATCACTAAGAACTCTCTCTCTGATTATGCAATTTCCAACGCATGTATGACATTACTTATGAACAACAAAAGTAAAGAAAACAACTCACATTTCAATCTGAGTGGCTGGATGTTGGATAATCCTGTACAGGATCATATTTCTTCATTACCTGCACGAAACTGATTCAATTGGTAGTAAGTTAAGAAGAGCACAGACATCACAGTATTGTTTTACCATATTTAATCAGGACAATATTGATACATATTGCGATCCCTGATGAGAGGGTAGACAGAGGAGTGGTCGATACAACACACAGATGCACGCACTCAACATGGAGAACTTTCCAAGATGGAGTTCAGTATCCGATAATAATTCGCAGTTCGTATGTATCATATTGGCTGGAGGAGCAACAACAACTTTATAGATATAGATATGAATATATATATTTATATATATGGTTGTGTGTGTGTGTGTGTATATATATATAGACAGAGATAGTGCGAGAAAACCATTGGACACATTGGACAATCAATACATATGGAATATTTTCACATTGATATGTAAGGTATATTAGGATTCTCATCTCAGCGGCACCCTGCGTTCTTAGAACCGTGAGAGTTTAAATAAGTGCACTTATGTTATTATTATCCATGAGCGGTTCCCCCTTCTGAAAGCGTCTGAAGTTACAAGAACTCTTCATTGTACAGTTGCTTGAGATCTAGACAGTTGGCAGGGGCTCTAATTGGCGATAAGGGATACTGAGAAAATGCACTGGGCCACATCGAGGTGTCCGGAGTAATACTTGGGGTACGAGGTTCAGGGGTCACAATGTCTACATGGAGTCGATCAATGCGTTGCAGACTGCGACTAGTTTCATCGGTTCCAGGACTGTCGTGATCAGAGAATCTGCGACAACAGAGGACATGCCGAAAGGCTTCTTTGAAGTCTTTGTTGAGAAACGCATATATGCATGGGTTGAAGGAAGAGTTGAAATAACCGAGCCACGTTAGTCCACTTCTTACTTCGTAAGCCAGGTAACACTCGGTACAATACGCTAGGATAACGTACATGAGAAAGAAGGGCAGCCAGCATGCACAGAACACTCCCATGACGATGCCCAACGTGCGAATCGCTTTCGTGTCGGTTACGATTTGGCGGGAACGCTTTCGGATGCTGCGACGTACTCCGTGCGATGCTCCCTGTAGTGAACGTTCCAGTTGCCTAATCTCTCTTGCTTGATGCTCGGCCACCATCAGAATACGATAATATACATAAAACATAACGGGTAGCGGAAGGTAAAATGAGGTCATGGACGACACGACAGCGTAAATACGATTGACTTTTAGAGAGCATTCGGAGCTGTCTTCGAAGAGAGACGTGGTTCCGTCACTGTACCATCCCATGAATATGGGAATGAACGAAATTGCCGCGCTGCACAACCACACGGTGGCAATCACTATGGCTATTCGTCTTTTTGAGACGAAGGACCGATATCGGAGGGGACGAGTGATTGCCCAGAACCGATCAAGGGCGATCACGCACAGATGGAGTATGGATGCCGTGCAACACATCACGTCGCACGATATCCACAGGTGACACGCTATGGAACCAAACCTCCATCGACGTTCCAGATCGTATAGGACGAGGAACGGCATAACAAGCAACGCCACTGTGATGTCTGCTGTAGCCAAACTTGCAAGAAGTAAATTCGTTACCGACCTTAATCTCCGGAATTTTGACACCACCGTGAGCACCAGAACATTCCCGACTAAGGTTGTAATTACCAAGATACCACACACGACTACACCCACTAACCTGAAGGCCCATTCCGTTTCATCCATTTCAGTCCATTCCTGACCTTCAATGTCCGTGTCGCCTCCGTGCGTGACCTCTCTCCCCATCGTCTTATTAACATGGCTCTTAGGTTCTTGTTCGCCGATTAAACTTCCGTAGTAAGAAATGCAACCTTCGGCGATTGCACACAGAGATGTCGTCATTCTTCTGACACTTGACTCGCAATGAACGGGCCGCACCAAACGACACACCTTTTAGCGCACCATGGGATCTGTGTTACTGTACCTCTCGCGGCAGGTGATCATCTGCTTCAGCTCCGCACGAGACTGGAGCACAGATGCTGGTTGCTATGGAAACAAAGTCATGCTCACACTCCCCGCTCTCCAGACCAGAGTATTCATCACTATTTCAAAATACCCACCTTTTTTTTTTTTTACTCTTTCTCTCCCCTCTTTGGTATATATTTGTAGTGTTTTCTTTGAAATCTCTTCCAATTCTTTTTATCATACAGGAATATTTTCGGAAATAGAATTTGAATACATTAAAGAAAGCAAAGAAGAGGACGATTTCCTGCATATTTCTACATATGCGGCAACTCTGTTTTGCTCTGAAAAAAAAAAAAAAAAACTGTCATATTATGTGTGTTGAAAGATACGCTTGTTGGAATATACAGAAAATATAGAATGCCGAGCATGTATTGAATATCTCCGGAAGACATTTGAATACCTCAGAGACAGCAAATATTCCTCCCGGCTCACATATTACGTTTTAGTTTTCTTACCAAACTAAAAAGAAAATCCTCCAATACTACTGGGAGGAATTTTGTTTGCTCTGTTTCAATAGGGATAGCTTGTTTATTCATAAAACTGCACACTTAACAATAAAAGGAAATATCAATAGTAATTTGAGATTACCGGATTCTGTTTACAGCGTGTTTAAGTTATAAAAGGTCAGTTTTACGAGCCACGTATTCTAGTTTAGTACAATGATGCCAGACATGTTAATATGCTACCTCTCAATCTACTTTCTTTTAAAACCAATGTTTTCTGTAGGAGAAATCAGGGTTTTCGTGGAGGAAATCAATTTTGTGTTCATCTGAGGCTGACAATACTCAAACTGAGAATTTTTTCAGCAATAGGGATATGTTTAATCTCAACAAATAAAATAATAAAACCATTCTCACTGATAAAGGATTACTTTTTTGTTTAAATGAAGAAGTTGCAGTTATGATATCATAGAAATAAACCTTTCCCGTTTAAAATTTTAACGTACTCATTGGGTATTCGAAAAAGAAAGGAAGCGCACTGTAAATTGAAAGACTTCGAAATGTGTATTCGAAAAAGATCAGGTTTTAAGACATTTTAGCCAAGATGCAATTATCACGGCTCATTACAGAGGGTACAGTATTATCCTTTCTAAAATCATCCTGTTTTTCTGAAAGAAGAATCTCAGTTTATGGAATGAAAAATACTGCCACGCTAGCATGAGCAAAATAGTTGAACTTACTAGAGGACATCGACCACGTGGTATTAATTGCTTTATGTAGTAATAAACATAACTCAGGCATGCATTTTTGGTCTGAATTACCACAAGGTAACTAAAGTATACAAACCAGTGTATTACGTCTCTCAAACCAGAACAGCACACATCTTACGTGTGATCTGGTTTATGTGTATCGCCATATGCAAAATCCCTTATATGCAAAATCCCTTATGTTGGAACCTTCCTACATTACATTCAAACCAACCTTAGAACTGAAAGGAAAAAAGCCACATATTCGTTGAAAACTTAATCTTTTATATTAACACAGTTATTAATGATTTTGTAAGTGAACATTATGTTCTCTCTCTCTCTCTCTGAAAGTGAATTTTTCCGTCATTGAGTGTTACTAATTACGACAGTTTTCAGTAGAATAATCTAGAGCGCTTTCAGGCATTTAAAGATAACTTGAAAATATTGAGAAATGCAACTTCTTTCCATATATTAAAGCATTATTTTTCTATTGATTATTCAGTCGTATACTGAATGTTAACTTAAAAATATAAAAATGATTATTTTGAAAAAGAAGGATGGATTGCGATTGTTCAAGTATTGTTATTCCAGCAGAGCGATAATAACAGAATTGTTATTTTGTGAATCCTGACTAGGAACAGTATGAACTATTAGCTGGATGGACTTAGCTTTAGATAATCAGAAAACCCTACTATGGAAACCAAACACGTTCACGGAATTTTTTTTTTCAGACCAATTCAGGCATCTAATAAGCAGGGCGACAGTTCAAATCGGGACAAGAACACCGCGTGTCACTTAATTAATTGTACTAAAGGATAAAAATATTAATCAAAGTGAGAATCGCGAAACGTTTGACTTAATATTCGAACCTAATAGTTTTGTCGTTCCTTGTATTATTAATTTTCCAAGTAACAATAAGAATAAATAAGTTATGAGGTGGTTTTGCTCTTAGTATTAGAAAACAAAACAAAGGAGAAAAATTGAATAAAAATTCTATTTCTAAATTAATATTGTAACAAATGCTTATGAGTATTTTATTAATAGATTTGTCTCTTATTTCATAATTTATTTAAATTTTGAATAACTATTTATTGCATTACTTGAATTCATTCACTTTCACTGAGTCTTTGCGTTTGAAAAGAATGTTATTTCATATCGGAGAAGATGTCATATCTTAGCTTATCGAACAAGAGATGGGTAATCTTAGCGGATGATGTCTTTTTTTTTTTCCTGCAAGAAATCTCTCACTGACAACGAATGAGCATGCCAGCTTTGTCTCACGCATTTTCTAACAAATTCGATTTTCTTTTTTTTTTATTTAAATTATTAAATATTAATTAATTGAAACCTATTAATATTAATAACCTATTAATTGAAAAATTAAACAAATTCGACGAAACTTTTATCTAAACAAAATTCATTATAATAATAATTATTATTATTACTGTATTTCACCAGGAGAAGTAAGTTAAGTAAGAGAGTTAATACTGTATTGCATTAACTCTCAATTAATTTTTTAAAATATTTTTTTAAATTACAAATATATTTCGAAGAGAAAGCTTCAGCAACGAAAAAGCTTTCAAATACCAATATATGATACATTGTGGTTAACATATTGATAATTGAGGTTGGTTTCTGTGTCAAAAACCTGCATCTCGTAATCATCTTTTTAATTCTCTGAATGAGATTTTAATCCCCACCTCCCTGTCCTCTCTTGCAGCCTTTCAAGATCAAGAGACTTGAAGTTATTAGAAAAATGTATTGCTTTACCTAATTTACAAAATTAACCGCAAAGAGAGAATATTACCATTAATGAATGAACTGAAATCAATAAAAAATATGTTAATTAACCTCCCAAGCCTGAACCTTGAGGATTTCGCTCCTACCCATTTGAATGCTAGAATCCCTGTTCTTTAAACATGAATTTTTTACATCCAAATCTGTTCCACGTTCCACCTGAAACGAATCGATTTTCTTAACTTTATACGAACTTATTTTGAATTCATTTCTGAATGATATTGAAGCCTTTTTTTCACTGTACCATCAAGTGCGTACTTTTTTTCGCTATAGTAGCGACCCACCGACTTAAGTACGCATATCCCAGTCCGGTTGGCGAAAGGATGCCTTAATCTCTCTTGAACCAACAGGCTGGGGCCTCAAATCCTGCAGTTTTCATGGATATTGACTGGTGTATTAATTTCATTGCCTGATGTGACATTCTTTTCTGGCTTAGTGGAAACTTAACAAAAAGCTCACTCTGGTTGCTAGTGTACTATCGTTTTACAAGCTCGTGTTGGCTGACATCACACACACACACACACACAGACACACACACACACGCACACACACACACATGCACACAACATATTCTGTTGTGTGCATGTGTGTGTATGTGTACACAACATACACAAAATTTCTATTCATCGTATTAAAAATCAATCGCTAAAACTCCAATCTTTGTTTCATAGCCCATATATTTATAATTAATTATTTATGCCATCAAAGGAGTTGACTTCCAGTTACGTATAGTAATTGCATTACATATTTTATGAGGAAAAGCTTGAGAAATAAATATTTAAACCGTACAAGAATGATTACGGAGTTTTAGCATAAAAATGCTAACGTATATTACGGTGATTCACCACATGAATTTAAAACCGTGCGCTAAACACGAACCCCCCCCCCGAAAAAAAGTGTCGATTTAAAGAAAAAAAAAGCTGTCAAGATTAGAAAGAAGGAAGTAAAACGTCATAAGAAAAGCAGCCAAAGCGTTTCAAGTACGTAAACATACTTACAAAAGATATGAAAGACACGCCGCTATTCCCTATGTCCTATAACGAAATAGTAAATAAGGGATCCCTTGAGGGTGTATGTTGGGGGAAGGAGGATTCGTTTGAATGACACGATGGTCGTCTGTCATTATAAACAAAAAAAGTGTTATTGCGTAAAATATGACAAAATTAATATTAGAAAACATGTATGACATGCGGAAGCTGAATTTGAGTACTACATAAGCAATATCACGCATCGTCTTTTGAAAAGAAACATACAACCTTAAATGAGAAACATATTTTACATGAAAATATTTTAATTCTGACAAATTTCAAAACAGGATAAATGGAATCATGTTCCAACGTTTATAATTTATCAAGCATTAATTAGAATGGTTTGAAAACAATGTAAATTTTTAAAAGTTGAAATATGAGTACACCATAATTAGCAAGTACCATGAAAAGGTTTGCAATATATTATAATTAAATAACACCTCCAGGGAGTCCAAGACTCATCGAGGGAGGGCACCTACTCTACAACTCTCTGTCTCCATCGCTCAGTCCACCCACTACAACGAATCGCGGCTACCTCCATCTACACGAATGCCATCTACTGCCTACAACAACCACTAGTATTTTCACAAACAATGAAAAACATCCATGCTCACGGCGGGATTCGAGTCCGCAGCCTTTTGGCTGGAAAGCAGATACACTAACCACTCGACCAACCAGGCCTGCTATAATCAGCAGTTTTCTGATTATAATATAATCAGAAGACTTTCTATAAGTTATTAGTTATTTATTGGTTTTCCCCAAGGTCCTTAATACTGGAAAAATATTCCTTAAAATCTTAAAATATGAAGAAGATAATTCTTCTTCTCTCCCGTAGTCCTAAATGGACCCTTAGGTCACTCATGGCTATTCTTTGATATTCTTTGTTAGTCTCCTCCAATCATCTCGGTCTCTTATTCTTGATGTCAGTTAAGAAAGGGAGGAATTTGTCCATTTTTTGATGTTATCAGTCCATTTTAATCGAGGTCGGCCCCTAACCCTTGATCTCGGAACGATTCCTTCTAGTGCTTGCTTTGGAATGCATGCCATTAGCCCTCTCCACATGTCCAAACCATTTCGCCTGTCTTCTTCTTCTTCTGATGACTGTCAGAATATTTTAACTAGATAAGAAGATGATAACTAGAACCAATGAAAGACTTCTTCCAATTATTTTAATAAAAAATATTTTAACAAACGGAGAAAATGATTCCTCTTCTATCGAGACGAAATATTGGTTATACATCAGAGTTTTTCTTTTATTGTTGGCAACATGATAGTATAAAATACATTTGGAAAAAAATCGCAATAATTAAGCAGTTTAAAAAGCTGCAATTTGCAATATAAAGTCCAAACATTTTACGTTAAGATTGTGGGATTGAATATTGCAGATGTCTTCTATAAATTCATACATTCACTGGTGTATTTGTTTTCTTGAAAAAAAAAAACACGTCGCTTCTACCAAAGAACACTGTTTTTTCTTACGTACAAAATATAATTGTTCTAGTTGCAAAACAAATTTGAAGTAAAATATAAATAAATAAGTAAATAACGCTCAAAACTCGCTCTTCTACAGAAAATTATATTTAAAGATTAAAAGAAATAATAAAAAAGAAACTGAATACCTGGGATAGTATACAGAAAAGATACTTGCTGATATAAAATTTTACATTTACTCCCCGAGCAGTTTTCTTGCTCTTTATTTAAGACTTTGTTTATTAAGGAAGCAGGATAGATCTCTCTTCAGATCAATTTATCAGCTTGAATTTTTCACGTATATTCTTCTGTATAGAACTTTAAAAAAGATACTTCAGAACACGAGTGTTATCTTTCTCGCCTCCTGCCCTAGCTATTCTAAAAGAAAATGCATATTAATGATGGTGACATGGTTATGTGACGAAAAATGTTTATGCTTTTCCTTTGCTATTCATGTTTTGGAATTTTTGATTTTAAATTGGTCTCGGAGAACTCTGATTTCTACAAATCGAGTCCCGCGCGTGGCAGATGGGGAATCCCATCAGATATGGTGGGGAGATCAGAATATATTGACCTAACCTATCTGGTTTCTTTTGACCTACTTCTGATGCTGAAGCTCTTTGTTTAGTCGAGGGACAGGAATCTTTCCTTTCCTTACTTTACTTAATCTTTCTTCGTATGTGTACAAGGAGTATGGATACAAAACATAAAAACGAAAGTTACAGTTGCGCGATTCAGGATAGTTTTATCACATCTGGAATAGCGTAAATGAGCGAGAGCTGAGTACTCTTTATCTATAAAAAATAAATGGTAAAGTCTATTAAAAGCTTGGAGGAAGTCAGTAAGTACTCAAGAGGGGTGCTCACTGCAGCATATAAGCATATGCTACAACAAGGAATGCACCAATACAAGTGAAAGATGAGGATTTGAACAGTTGAGTGAATTGATAGAGACAGATAACTTTGTTTTGTCCTTGGACACTAAAACAGCAGAAGTTTTCACAGTACTGAGGACCTAACAGCTGGACATTTTTGGTAAGAATGTAGAAAATGAAAAAATTGTGTAAAGCACAAGTGTGCCAGTAGAAGAAATAATACTCTAGTACATCTGTTCCCAACCGGTGGTACGCCTACTAACCGGTGTAGGACTGTATAGAAGTAGGATAAATCAAAGATTGAATGAACATGAACATTGGTATGCTAATGAAATATATAATCATATTAAAGAGGTCGTTCACGAGACATATAAGGAAGCACTTCGTTTTTAAAAAGGAATTTGAATCACAATGAGGCGGAAGGGATGGCAGGAGAAGATCTTGAGACCATCTAGAAGAAGGCAGCATATAAAGCTTTAGCTCTGGGAAAGTATCAAATTATTAAGAGGAAAGTGAAAAAACATTGCACAAAACGCAAGGTAAGTGACAGCATGGATGAATCATTTTAACGATAAGCTGAAAGGGAACAGGAAGAAAGACATTGAGAGAAACATAGATGGTGATTGGTGGTTACAGAAGTTAGCTGGTCAGTTTTTGGAAGAAGTGCGAGATGCCTTGGAAAGGTCAGGTAATAGGAAGGTAGCTGGAATAAGAAGAATATCCATCGAATTCTGGAAGTATGGAGGTGACAAGCTGCTAAGAATAGTAAGAAGGATGTTATATCCAGTTCTATAAGGAGATAGGAGATATGATTCCTGATGAATAATTATTATTATATGCAACTTGTATCTTTAAAAAGGTAATAATAACAATCCTTCAAATAGCCGAGGAATTCGTAATATAGATCAGAGAAAAAAGGACAAAGGGCGGGAAACACACTTGCTTTTTGTCGACCTCGAAAATGCCTATGATTCATGTATTAGCAGACACTGAGATCGATTAGGAGGATGAAGGTGAATAATGTAATCACTTTTATTAAGAGAATATATAGAGCTTACAGAGATGTCTAGTGTGGGAATGGTATTAGCTTAGAATGGTATTAAATGCTGAATGGGGGAATGGTATTAGCTGACAGCATTGTTTGACGACGAAGTGATAATCACTCAAATCCAGGATGACAGTGATTTGTGATGAGAAAACTGGTTGATGTTTTCTCATCAACTGGTAGTTGGTAGATAAGGCAGAGACTAAGACCTACTCAGTAAAGTCAAGGTAGTACATCATTTCAAATTCTAAGTATCAGTTATCAGTTATTCGTAAGACTGAAACATGTGATTAAAACGTAGATCATTGTGTCAACCAAACGTTAATCAATTGTGTCAACCAAACGTTAAACTATTAATCAATTAAACATTGCACCCTGAAGACCTTCGAGAGTAACCCGAATAGACGACACTTTAAATGATAGTATATAATATTTTGAAATATGGGAAAATGATGTACTTTGAATGCGAGCTATAAGAGTCGTCAGAGATGACCAAAGGATGCTTATACTTACATAGAGAATAGGAGTTGTGAAGACGATGCAGGCCAGAGAGGTTGTAAAACGTAGCTCCTGGTATGACCTTTTACAATGGAGAAGAAGTTTATAAGCCAACTGCATTTTTGCTGGAAATTAGTCCGTAGAAAGAAACGGGAAGAAAGAGGGGATATTTCAGATAACAAATCTATGGGGACTGGTGCAAAGGAGGAAGGTAGACTAAATTTTTTTTTCTATTTTTATTAATTGTTTATATTTTTTCGATTTTTATTTATTTTTGTAAATAATGCGAAAACTGTTTTCGAGACCAAATATACATGTCAATGTCTCGGCTTAAAGAAGTGGGATGGTGGTCTCATACTAGATGATAAGTAGAACGAGTGTTTAGCATATCCGCTCTCACAGAAAAGCTGCAGATTCAAATCCTGCTATGGACACTTTATGTTTGCGATTATTTTTAGATGAGAGATGAATTTTATCATCTAGTATGAGACCACCATCCCACTTCTTTGAGCCGAGACATTGACATGTATATTTGGTCTCGAAAACAGTTTTCGCATTATTTACAAAAATAAATAAAAATCGAAAAAATATAAACAATTAATAAAAATAGAAAAAAAAATTTAGTCTACCTACAGCACTAATATATTCTATATGTTTTTCGCTCTCTGGCGGATGGGAGTCACATAAAAATGTATCTCCTTTTTTATATTTTGGGAACATTGAACTATTATAAACGACAGGTCAGTTCATTTCAACAGTATCAACAGATAAATCTACAGAAAAAGACAAACAGTGAAAAAGAAAATGATCGTCCTATGTACATAAACGAATAAAAGAGCAGTCAGAACTAGATGAATTGATGACTGCTCGTTTTTGCTGGACAGAAAAGAAAGTAAAGAAACAGTCAGTAACTAGATGAATTGATTAATTTTTTTATGAACAGAAAATAAAAGAGCAGTCACAATATCTTTTCGTTTCCTTCCTTTTCTATTATATTATAGAAAAAGAGGGGGGAAATATAAAAATATAAACATTTAAGAAATCTTTACAAAAAAAATACCAGGACTAAATCTTGTATACCATTGGAAGTGCAAAACATAATATGCTATTTTTAGTGTCTTGGAAGCCATGCTAAAACGAACTTTAGAGTCAACATTGCTTTTAACTTATGTTGACTGTTATGTAAGTTAAACAATGAACTTCGAAAAGATTTCTTTATTGATTTTAGTGTAACATACTCATTTATTCAAGCAACTAAAGTGAAACATACGCATGCGATATTGTCACTACCTTGCATCATTTTCATTGGTTATTGATTTTGCAGGCACTAATCAATTATTGACTTTTTCGTTCGACACCTACACGTATTGATTTCCCACCATTTGTGTGCTTGTATTCCATCCAAGAGAACGTCTTTGTTTTATTTTATTTACCCCTCTTTCAACAGTATATTCTCTGATTGCTTGTATTGTTTTGTACCTTTCTATTACTGTTCATCTTCCTTCTTTATTGTTTTATTTCTCTCGCCTTCCTCTTTCTCCGATAGAAAATCATTACTTGGATGAGTTCCTAATCCTGTGCATCTAAGTACAAAAGATTTAAGAGAATTAATGGAACAGAGAATGTGGGGTTCAAAATCACGAGGGATAGAGTAAGCTACAATGAAAAGAAGGATTTGTACAGCATCAGGTAATAGAAGTTTCTTTCTAATTAGAAGATAGGTCAAAATAACCTCTTGAGAAAGGATAGCCACCACTATCAAAAACTGCCAAATGTTTTCTGAAGAGGTGCCTTTACTAACAGTGTTTTCCAAGTTTCTCTGTCTTTATTACACTGCAGTTTAACTCCAGCAATATTTCAATACCAATCCATTGAAGTTGGATCTATCAACTCCATTTACTCTTGTGAAGCTTCTTTTGTCTATCCTTTCTCCGTTCTTAGAGCCTCGCGTGGTTTTTAGGAAATAGTGTCTTCTTCCTTTTCACGTTTCATTTCCTGCTTCTAACACAGCTTTTGGCTCGACGAGTTCCCCTCCCCCCTTTCATGCTTTTATAAGACACCAGTTTTCTTTAACTTTATTTGATTTCTAAAGAAGAATCGCAGGCCTTCCCGCCTTCTTTTTATATCTAATAAATCTCTTTTCAGTGTCATTAGATGCCACCTGACAATCTTTGAATTTAGAGATGTGAAAAAGTTTTCAGATTATATTTGCTCCGCCATCGAAAGAAATGAACACCTGGAAAAAAAAAAAGGATGCACTCAGTGAGTTGTTCTGACAAAATTACTTATCTGTAGTTTCTAGTTGTATGTTCATTATTTTCATGTCTTCGGTGATAATCTATCTTCTCATTTATTTCAATATCTTTCATTAATTATAATTTTCTGCGTTCTTGTTAATTTTAGAAAGCGTAGCAGGGGGATGTTTTGGACTTTAGGGAACCTTCAGTATGCTTAATTGAATTAGAACCATATTTATGCGATGATGTTTCATTAGAATGACCACATAACTTACAAAATAATGCTTATATACGATAATTAGCTGGCAAATATAAGCGAAACTATGTTAAACTCGTTTAACAGTTACAAAAATGAGAATGAGGTATACAATTGGCTAGTTAGGAAAGACGGGTAAGAACCGTGTAAGCATTAATACACAAGGTTATTACTACATTGTAAATCACTAATTGTAATGTTCTTTGAATAGTTGCACATTTTGAGGAAATATTGTGATAAAGGCAATAGCATTATATCCTTATTATTCAAGAACTTATGGAATATAATTTCTGATATACACATCGTTGCTGCTGGTCTAGGATAACTTGTGTTTCCTGGAATAATAACAAGTTATTGTTCGAATAATAATTCTTCAATGATTCATATTTTTAAGGACTAATTTAAATTGGAGAATAATGTTGGAATGAGTATCTACTCACATTAAACCGTTTGCTACTAAGATTTTGAAAACCTTATTATAATTTTAATTTATAATTTGTGAAAAATACACATTTGTGTATTTTCCACAACCTCCAACAGTATGATTTCATTGATTTATGGAGACACATTTTTGAATACATATCTTTAATTATTTCAAAAAAGTATGCATATATGGTTCTTTAATATGGTCTTATTGTTATTTAGTATGCCACTAAAAAGGAGATTAAAACTGGAGATTATTGATGGTTTGCTTTGTTTTTATAACTGAATATAGTACCACTTTTCTGAATTTTATGACTATTTCGCTATCAGGAACTCCTCCATACATACGTTGTTGATGATTATCATATAGCTAAATGCATTAACTTTATGAGGGATGGCCATATGAAAGGAGCAGAACATCTTCATTTGTTTATTTAACAACTTTATTATGGTTCTTGTAGCACTTATTCATGAAAGAATGTCTATAATATTCTTCCATGATTAAGTATATCGGTTTGTTTGACATCGACTGTACAACAGGGAACCCTATACTTTAAAACCCAAACAGTAATTGTATAACTTACCTGTCATAAATTATTACGGGAATATTCAAGAAAATATCACACATCTACCGACATCATCACCAGCACCATGATACCAAGACACTTAGTATCGATTAATGTGAAAATGTATTTTTATAAATATTCATTATTTTAAAATGATATAAAGTACATATGTCATTAGTAATTAGCAAGCAACGACGACACCCAGTGTCAGAATGCCGGCATCGGGAAACCTTCAACAGAGAAAGACGGAGACAAA
The DNA here is from genome assembly GCF_054136105.1 of Typopeltis vanoorti. Classification (NCBI taxonomy): domain Eukaryota; kingdom Metazoa; phylum Arthropoda; class Arachnida; order Uropygi; family Thelyphonidae; genus Typopeltis; species Typopeltis vanoorti. The sequence goes on from NC_143549.1 coordinate 151,184,937, forward strand.
GAGGGAAGGTCTGGAAACAAAAATGGTTATAAATAGGCTTAAAAGAAGAATTAATAATTATGAAATGATTAAATTACTTTAAACGAACAGATTTTCATACAGTAATCATATTTGTTTATTCATATAACTTGTGGTCTTAAATGTATTAATTCATTTAATTTGGATAAATAATGTATACTTAACACGTAAAAGTAATTTAAAATAATTGACATAATTCACGTAAATAATAAGAAATAATTGACAGTGCTATATAAAGTTTGAACTTTTACAAATGTTAGACTGCTACTCTAAATAGGAATCGCTCAATTCGGTAATGACACATAAATAATTATTTGTTATTCGCAAAATTTGGATTAGATTCGACTGAACTATTTCTATTTATAGTAGCAGTCCATGAGTAATAGTTGCAGTTTGCAAACTTTTATAGCACTGATAATGATTACTTATTACATCAATTACTGTTGTTATCACATTTATTACTCCTTTAATTTGGAAATACATTTTCAGGAAACGGAGAAAAGGACAGGGAATTACAAAATTCCTAACTTTTGCTAAGTGATCACTTCTATTCTATTACGCATGACTTCCAAGAAGTCATGCGTAATGACATAAAAGATTAAAAATAATAATTCATATATAATTAAAATTAAAACGTTCCAAGTAATATACATTTGGAAGGATATTTTTAAATTTAACTTTCTTGGAATTTCAGAAAACAGCCTGAAATGATTACAATGCACTTAATGGTACTAAGACTGCAACCTTGCATCTTTATTCACTAATTTTTCAATTCATTAATAATGAATATAATATGGGATAAAATGAATGGACTATGTATGAAAAAAAATTGATCTGATATGAGGACTAAACATATACGAAAACCTAACAAAATGGAGGTGTGAATTGCTCTTTGCTCTCTGGTAAAGAGAAATAATTTCATTGTCATAAAAATTAGAATTAAATTCTACTGTCTAAATGGAACGGGAAAAATAATCTTGGCTAATGCATAAATAGTGTCGTTTGTCGTCAGAGATGGACAGGACGCATTATTTTTATAGTAACCAGTGAATTCAGCATTTAGTAGAAGAGGATAAAATTGAATCTGTTACCTCTAGACATATTTTGCAAATTTCATTCTGAAATGTTAAAAATCAACGTAATAGACCATATTTTATCGTACCGCTCGTGCGAAAGCTCTCTCTCTGTCTTTATAAATAATTTATCAACGTTTCGATAATCTTAAGAAAAGGTAAATTATAGAATGGCATGTGATATACGCTACAATCCTGCGAAAATATATGCCAAACTGGTACTAGTGAATATGTTCATAATTCTGACTCGCTTACGAAACGAGAAAAAAATAACTTCAAGATTGGTTTCATTATAAACAAGTTATGTAAAGAAATGGTATGCATAAGACAGTTATAGCGTAAAACGAATTATCAAAAATATACAACACTGTTATAATTAGATATCTAAGCATTAGTAGTTTTAACTTTATTCTTACTAAATTTATAAGTGTTACTTTGCGAACTTTTGAATATTTAACCAAAATGCATAGACAATTATTATATATACAAGAAACATTTGTTAAGGAATTCGGAATACAACAAGTTATTGTTTAATTTATAGCTTTTGTACAAAGAAATATTAACATTCTCTGACCAAGGGAAAGTACTGCATAAAACAAAAAAGTTACGTAAATAAAAGCAAAATGGATGTCACTTCGGACTGCCATTGTAATGTCTGATAAAAAGAATCCACTGTGAAGAAGCAAATTTGGGAAGTGGGCTTAGTAAGTAAATTTGGAGCGAATTTACAGATGAGGTTTTGTAAGAAAAGGAAAATAAAAGAAGAATGAATAAGATCTACATGTTTAGTTTGGAATCATATATATCAAATGTGAAGCCTATTTTTGCAACCTCCTAGGGAAAAAGGCATAGAAGGGTTTCCATTTGAGATATTCCTATTCATGGTATGTTCTTTACCTTCTGTAATCAAACGTAATGCGATTTTGTTCTACTCTGATATAACATGTACAAGTGCTTTAGAAAATTGCAGTACAAGAACTTATTGCATTTCTCCGAAGGAAAAAGATGAAGTTTTGGGAATCTCAGCATTTCCCAGAGAAAAATGTAAGGTGGAAAATCAGAACAGATCGAAAGCAAGGAAAACGTTGCAAATCGCTTTTATCCAAATGGAATAAGGCAATCTATAAGATCAAGATTCTGCCTTGGTAAAGAAGAAAACTAGAAACTTCAAGTCATTTTATTCTTCTCCATTGCATGTGGTGAAAGTATTTTTCCCTGATGTTTAAAAGTTATTAAGAGGATTAAATAATAAAATTATATATTTTTAAAAATGTAATAAATTGCTGACCAGTCCTTTGGAATAAATGTTTCTGAAATAAATCCCACATTATCTAATCCTTAGCCCTACCACTGTAAAATAGGCGTGAGATTTTCAACCCTTCATGAGTGCAATTGCTATTAAAATTATCATGGCAAGGTAAAGCATAAATCGCGGGATGTATATCAGAAAGTCAAACGACAGTGAAAATGTAG